>NC_056749.1:44212167-44370254 GCF_019279795.1 Protopterus annectens
GGCAGACAGGTTCAGTGCAAATTTCTCCCCTCCCTCCCCCCCAAAAGGAGAAATATCTATCCCGCCAGAGTCTAGCCTCCCAAACATCTCAGATGCCCAGGTGAGAGCTGCTCTCTCTAAAGCAAAAAACACAGCGTCAATGGGACCGGACGGTGTCCCCAGCTGTGTGCTACACGAACTCAGTGAGGAACTAAACCCACACATAAGGCTGCTGTTTAATCTTAGCCTTACTACAGGATACGTACCCAAAGAATGGCGTACAGCAACTGTGGTCCCACTCCACAAAGGCGGTGCTTCTACTGACCCTGGAAATTACCACCCCATAAGCTTGACGAGCCTTGTCTGCAAAGCTATGGAGGGGATCATAATGGATCTCATAAATAAAGACATTGGGGACCTACAGACACTGGATCCTACCCAATTTGGCTTTGTCAAGGGCAGATCCTGCCTCTTGAACTTGGTCGACTTTTTCGAAACAGTCACTAAGGCCATTAATGAGAGTAAGGCAGCTCACACAGCCTACCTTGACCTAGCAAAAGCGTTCGACACAATACCCCACTCGGGCATCATAGAAAAGCTCACCAGCTTTGATGTAAACCCATATGTCACAAGATGGGTTGCAAACTGGCTCAAGGACAGAACACACAGGGTTAGAGTTGCTGGTGCCATGTCAGACTCTAAGCCGGTCACGAGCGGTGTCCCACAGGGCTCAGTCCTGGGCCCCCTCTTGTTCGGCATTTATTTTTCTGAAGTGCAGGCAAACATAGGGGGATTGTGGCTGACAAAATTTGCAGATGACTGCAAACTGGGCACCATAATTGACACTCCATCAGACACAGACATCCTCCAGAGATGTCTCATAGAAATGGATAACTGGTGCCAGAGCCATGGCCTTAAGCTAAATGCCAAAAAATGTATAGTCATACCCTTTGGGAAAAACAAGGTAACCCCTAATTACCACATAGGTGGAAATCCATTAAACATGGAAGAAGTTATCAGGGACCTGGGGACCCAAGTTGACAGTAACCTCTCTTTGACACTCACATTGCCAAAGTGGTTAGGAAGACCTTCTACATTGCCCACTTGATCATGAAGGGATTCACATCCAGATCAGGAGAGGTCATTGTACCCCTGTACTCTTCACTTATCAGACCAATGATCGAGTACAACGCCCCATTCGGAATGTACCTTACCCGACACCTGCAGCAGTTGGAAAGACCCCAAAAGTTCCTCACCAAAAGGATAAAGGGGCTCAAACATATGTCATACGATGCCCGACTGAAGAAACTCCAGCTCTATTCAGTCGCATACCGCTTGCTCAGAGGTGACCTTTGCCTAACATACAAGGCCATGTCCAACCCGGAATTAATGGACATACTCCACCTCAAAAATCCAAATCCACCAGAGCCACGAGCAAGAGACTTAAACCTCAACACGGATATAAATAGGACGTGCTGGAGGGACAGATTCATCACCCAGAGACTCCCTACACTATGGAACAGAATCCCAGTCCATGTGAGGCAGAGCCCCTCACTGGCTCTGTTCAAGAGAAATCTTGACGAGTGGATGGGAGATCGTAGGTTTACCCCGGGAATCATCTCTGTGTCACTGCTGGACAGAGGCACAGCAAACTAATGGGTATAGTATTCTCGTCCTAAGGGGTGGTGAAAGCCACACACACTCTGGCTAGGCTTATAAATGCCCTAGGGCAGATAGCCTAGTATGAACCTATGAACCCTGGAGTGCACCTTTTATAAGAGGAGCTGTTTCAGAGGTGGTATTGCAACTTTGCACCTTGAAGGAGCTATTGGTGAGGAACTCTACAAACCAGTATTTTGCATTGTCACTAATGCCTGTTTCATTTAGTTTGTAAGCTGTGGTCAGTTTAATCAGAGTGTGAGGTTAAAGGAGAACTGCACCCACAGACTCAAAAGACATGTTTATTTCATCATGGTTTGGTGTTTCCTACATTTTAACACCACTCTGGGACTATTTACAGGTTTTTTAATACTTTTATACATAATTTCTGAGTCTGACCACGTGGGGTCTGGCATCTTGAAATAATTCTGATAGTTTAGTCTGTCCCATAATCCAGCGCTTGGCTTTAAAAATTATATCATGTATGCCTATTTCTTCCTTAAGCTCCTGTCACTGCACTGATTTTGCATGCATACACTGCTGTCTTTCAGTCGGTTAGTTTTTAAGTAACATTTCATGCCATTCAGTGGCTACTTAAAACAAACAGTGCAAATATCACAGAACTGACTTTCAAAGTACTTTTTACTGCTGCTTCTTTTTAGAATGGCTAAATTGCAGTGTTTTGTGAAGCCTGAATTGTACTACTATGACTCTTCTCCCATCCTCCTTCACACCTAACTTCCCTAGCTGTCAAATTGCTAAGGGTAATTTGAGCGGTTACCTGTTGTGATTGACAGCTCACAGCAGGAGACTTGACTCATGTACTGTTTCCTTGTTCTAGCCCTTACTTTCTGTATGGGTAGGGGAAGGACCAGGCATCACAGCATGGGTGGGCTTTTAGGAAGGTCATGGAAATAAAAAAAACTACCTGCAGTCATAGGTGTTGATAACATCAATGAATTGGAGACTGCAGCAAGTGTAATCAGGGCGGGACAAAAGTTTTTTGACAATTAAACCACCACAGTACAGTAAAGTACTGTTCTAGTGGAGAAAACAGTTGATTTAAAATATTTTACATGCTGTGTTGTTGTTTTATTCATAGCAGGAACAGTAAACCGGGAGAAAAAGGACAGAGAAGTTGAGCATTTAGTAGAAGAATCCCGTTGTTGTCCTTTAATAGAGATGGCTCCTGTCAGGTTACCTTTATCCGTATTGGATGGGATGTCATCTGTGAGGGAGTAGAGTGCTGTTATGGTGCTGTGTGCACACCAGAATCTATATACCTTCCTGGATAGAATATGGTATTGATGTAAATAAGTGATAGTTTGGTTGTAGATGATTTGTTCCAGCATTTTACCTGAAGTGGGAAATACTGAGATAGGATGGAATTGTGAAGCAGTAGTTGGTTTGGGTAATTTTGGAATAGGGGTGACTATTGCTCTTTTCAGTATTTGAGGCATAATCTTATTAGTTAAGCAGAGGCTGTGTATCTGAGTGTGAGGGTGGCAGAGGCTGTGTATCTGAGTGTGAGGGTGGGAGATGAAGTATTTACAAATGCTTTGTATAAATGTATAGTTTTGGCTGTCAGTGACTACAGTTTTAATTTTAGCATAATAAAAATACACCAGTCGGCTAGAGGGAGGTGATACTGGTAATGTAACGGAATGTCAAGAATATAAGCGGGTTATGGTTTTAAGAAGTACATCTGCATTAGGCAGTAATGACATTTTTAGTTTAACAACTGTATTAAAACAGTAATGGGCGTGCCTTCGTTGAAAGTTGAATGTCGAGCTGGCACCTCTGCGTTCGTGAAAATCAACTGCCAGTCATTAGCGGACCGGAGTTCCGCTGTGGCGAAAGACAACAACATTAAAACAGTATTCTTTAAGAAGAAGTTAATCAATTATGATGTCATTATTTTTATTAGTAGGCATTTAAAAATAGTTTCTTAGAAGTCTTTTAATCACTTGAAAACAACTCACGCTGATTTGTGAAAGCTTATTTTCTGCATGTTCCAATAAACAGATTCAGCCATGGTTCTGGACTCACTTTGTTGTTTGAAGATCTAATGAGTAAAAAATGATGGATTCTAAGAATATGAATATTATGTTTCTACCTTTAGGACCTGCTTTGCATGTTTTATTTTGTATTCCAGTAATTTTTGGATTTTTGTCTTTTAGCAGCAAGTCCATTAGTTCTTTTATTAATGCTCATGTTTGGCTCTTTAAAAAAATCCAGCTGATAGTTAACTGATTATAGGTTTTCCTGTATTTCCCTGTGCAGTCTTTTAAGATGCTTACCATATTTAGTCTAAGGTCGCCCCATTCTCCAGCATGCTTGTCAGGTTCTGCACTACGTAACTGCTGTCATTTCCTGAAAAATCCCTGTAAGAATGCAAGAATGCTTTAAATACATATACTTTGCAGTAAAAACTTTTGTTTCCAGTGCATTTCAAGGCCTTTTTCTAGTGTGGAATTCCATCAGTAAAGAAGACTGGTCCGACAGAAAAACTGAAGCATATTTTAAAGCATCTAATGGTAGCAATGTTCCATAGTTATTATTCTGTTAACAGTCTAAGAGTAAGACTGAAAGTGATGAGAGAGAAATGTGTACACGTCTGTCAAGTTAGTTTCTTGGACAAAGATAATTTTAAGCCTTCGTTTATTTATACAAGTCATAACTCAAACTCTTTTAACCGATAGTTATCTGATTGTTTTTATTTAGGAACATTTACATAGAAAGATTGCATGCTGTTTACATTTCATGAGAAGATGCTGTGCTGTCAGTTCTCCTTGTCTGTCACCTGAGTGGAAAGATCCATAGTAATGTCTGCTACTATTCTTGTAGTTAGACCCACTAGCGTAACTAACAAATGGCAATGCTTATTTAGCAATACAAATTTCAGTGTTTGTAATTAATAAGAGTGATATACCTGTATATGAAACAAGAAAAAAAAACAATGCAATGTGTGTGAATCCTGAAGCAAGATGCAGTAATGGGATAAAGTAGAAAACAAAGATCCGCTTTTATAATGGTTAAGTATATACAGTGTATGCTACGGCCCTTCGAGAAGGAGGCCTAAGATCCCCTCTTATAATGGTTAAGTATATACAATGTATGCCACGGCCCTTCAAGGAGGAGGCCTAAAACCTCTATTTGGACAGAGGATTTGATTTAAATATAAGATCTGATGTTGTCCACTTCATTCCGTTAACCTCAGGGAATATGGTTCCTAGACTTGGAAGCGACTGTCCACCTTCGTCTAGCTCAAGACTCCTGATGTGAGCTCCCCCTCCCCCCATGGTACCTCAGATCTTGTTTGCCGCACTTGGAGTTCGCATCGAGTTCCTTGGCTTGAGCTTCTCCACGAGTTTGTGAATGCTTTTAGATTGCTTCTTTCCCTACCTCTTTCTTTTCTATTCTTCTCCAGTTTTCTGTCTTGTTTTTCATGTTTCTGTCCATCAGGTCTAAAAAAAAAAAAAAACAAATCTTCTTTCTTCTTCTGCCTTTTCTTTTTTCTTTTCTCATGGATGAGCAAAAGCCATTAGGGTTTAAGAAGTGCACTTCCTGTGGGCAGAAGATCTCCTTATCTGGCAGCCACGGGGAGTGCATGTACTGTCTGGGGCCTCAACATCTGGATGTCCTGTGAGATTTTTGAGGGCTTTTCATCCTCAGGTTGTGGTGGGCAGGAGGAGTAAACTGATTTTAAAGGGGTTGCTTTCTCTTTCCCCCACCTAAGGGCTACCTTCTACATCAGGGGCTCAACCCCCTTCAGAAAAGCCCATGGATTCCCAGGAGTGTAGGAGACATCTCCTGTGTGGTCTTCCTTGGAACTGCCCAGGAAGAAGGCAAAGCTTTCTGAGCCAACTTGCTCGGCTCTGAGCTCAGTGACCACTACCTCTCCTCTACCCCATTCATCCTTTGTTGCTAGGGGTCTAAATGGTGCTCCCACGGCATCGGCTGCTACAGAATCCATGCCAGGGTCTTCAGCAGAGATCTCCAGACCCCCTTTTACTACTACTTCTGGGTCTTCCTGAAGTTTATCCTCTAAAGATGTTGGTAAGCTCATAAGGCAATTTCTCGAGAGACAGATCCAGATGGGGCTTGTGTCAACTCCATTTGCATCTGGATCCATGAGGGTTTCCCCGTTCCAACTGGTAGCTCCTTCTCCGATTTGACCCCTGGTTTTGGGGTTGTCAGTTCCGTTTGGTCCTGGTGCTGGAGCCGATACAGACCTCTTTGGCTCTGACGTTCTCCCTGACGAGCTCAGCCTCGTCTGCTTCGGTTCCAAGTGCGTCTCAGAGCCATAGCGTCAAGGTCAGTTCTGGGGAGGGGGTTGACCTCGACACTAAAGTTTTCGGAACCATCTCTTCCTGTTGGTGCCTTGGCCTTCAACAGGTCGGCTCTGACTCCCCCATTGGAGCGAGGGGCCCGTTCTGTCTGGGAGGTGTCTGCTCCAGTGGTTTCGGCTCCAGTGAGACAACTCCAGATAGTTTGAAGTCCTTCTGTGTTCAAGATTGTGGCGAGGGACTTCTCCGTTCCTAGGAGATCCTTGGCACTTATCTGAAAAGAATGTCCCCTGCCTCATATTGGACCCTGTGCCTGAGACCTCTCAGCTGCCAGATGGATAGCTAGACCCAGAAAGCCTCCACACTGTACCCTCAATGGATCCCCAAGCTTCTTCCGACACCTCCCTGGAACATCCTCCTGAGGAGGTCCCTCAGAAGAGACTGTGTAATGGAATCACGCACTACAGATTACGATTTCAAGGGGAAAGGTCTCCCAAATCACCACCTGATGAGGTCTCCTTCTGAAATCCTTCGCCAGAAGGATGGTTGGTCTGCCTAAAACCCTTTCCCAGAGGAATCAGTACTATGGGAGGCTTTCGGGTCCAGCCCATCTACTACGTGGGTGTCACTGTGGATGACCCGCTCATCTAGCTGGTGGTGTTAATGGCCTGGAAGGAGCCAGATACAGTGGACTCAGTACCCAAATGCACTGATGAAAGTTTGAGTGCTCCAGTTGAGTTTCTGGACTAAAGGAATCCCAGTGGATACCATGGTTGTGGTGGCAGCAACCAAGAAGGAGCTGATTCAGGAAAGCTCCTCTGCCCCCCACCCCCGAATACAGAATTTTGGATGTTGGACAGATTTGGCAAAAGAGTCTTTGCCTCATCTAGCTTTGTGCTTAGGGTGTTGAACTTTTTGTCGCATTTTACCCAGCTACAAAGGGACTTAGTCATGGAACTTTCTAGCTCAGTCCCAGGGTCCATGCCTGCTGAGGAGTGGGAGTCCTTTTTCTGTCAGCTGGCCACCCTACATTCCTTAGCCAGTGCATCCGTGAGGCTTATCTCTCAGGCTGCGGTGGGTACCTCAAGGACGGCCGGTTTCAGCATCGGCCATATGGCACCATGCCTGGATGACACTTTGCGATTTTGCTGAACCTTTCAAACAGTCCTTTATTAATTCCCCATTTGATGGCTTCAACATGTTTGGGCCCACACTACATGGCACTTTAACCCAGAGTGAGAAATATGGTAAGACCCTGTCTGCAGCTGGGATCCATTTTTCTACTCCACAACAGACCTTCTCCAGGGACCAGAGTGGAAGTAAGAGACATGATTTTGGAATTCTCAGGGTCCTTTCCAGGACACTCAAGGAGACTTGCCCTTCCCCCAAGACAGAGGGGGATATGGTCAGAATGGGAGATGCTGCCCACGTGGCTGAGAGGGACCGCAGAATCAAGGGTTGTGGGAACCTGCCCTGGACAAGCTTTTCCAACGACTCTTAACTGTTGCCCAACTGCTCTTCTCTGGAAACAGTAGGGGGGGGCATTTATCTTTGCACCCAGAAGCATGGGAGGCCATCACAAACGAGAAATGGATGCTAAGGATCATATCCAGAGGATACTTCATTCTCTTTTCCAACGTTCCCAAACAAATTTCACCTACCCAATGTTCCACACAGTTACAGGGGCGCCGTGGCCCAGGAAATAAGAAAGTTACTGCAAAAAAGGAATCATCTAAGAGGTCTCCCCCCCAGTGAAGTTGGATTGTGAATTTATTCCAGTTTCTTTTTAGTACCCCCCCCCCAAAAAATGGGACTTGTGACCTATCCTGGATCTGACCTCTCTGAACAAGTCTGTGAAGCACACAAAGTTCAGAATCGTCGCTATTCACTCCATGTTACCTCTCCTAAAGATGGGCGATTGGATGTGCTCTATAGACCTCAAGGATACATACTACCATATCAAAATGGACAAGGCACTCCAGGCCTTTTCTGCGTTTCAGGCTGGGAGCCAGACACTACTAGATGTTCATCGTGCATACAGCTGCAGTCATAACAGATGGGTTCTCCTGCCATCAGGCGGGTCCTCGGTCGGCCGAATTCCAAAGTCTAGGTCCATCGTCGGTTGTCGTCGCTTCTTCCCTGACGTCAGTGCGACAGGGGTATAAAGGAACCAGCCGGCGCCATTTGCTTCAGTCTTTCTTGCCGCGCGGTGCCCGAAGCAGAAGCAGTTCGCATGTGCCGGTCGGCCAGCTCCTGAGATTACGAAAATTTGGAAACCGAAGTCTTCTTAAAAGCTAAGTACCCCGTTGGGGAAACTTTTCTTGCCTCAGACCGATGTCAGACAAAGTTAATAATTATATTTCTTGTGGGAAGCAAATACTGCATAAGGATTTCCATTCCCTCTGTATTCCTTGTTTAGGCCCAGACCACGACGTCTCGGTCTGTCGCTTTTGTGCTACATTCAACAAACGCACTATTAAGCATCGGGCGGAGTTCGCCCAGCATTATTTTGGGAAAGCATTTAACTATACTATGTCGTCGGATACTCCGACTCCGG
Source organism: Protopterus annectens (assembly GCF_019279795.1). Lineage (NCBI taxonomy): Eukaryota > Metazoa > Chordata > Ceratodontiformes > Protopteridae > Protopterus > Protopterus annectens. The sequence goes on from NC_056749.1 coordinate 44,220,652, forward strand.
TTTTGTCTAAAAAATGCAAAGACAAGGACCGACACTCGAGGTCCGCGGCCTCTATCGACACCACGCCAAAGCCGACTACATGTGGTCCGGTTCTCAGCGAGGTGCCTACGCAGCCCCTGATTACCGACGACACATCTTTGGCGGTGTCTCCTGTGCCTGAGGTTGCAGGCTCCTCGGCCCACACCCCGACTACAGATACCGAAGCCACTCTTGGCGTTGAAACACAGAATGTGGACAGGTCCACCTCCACTCAAGGTGTCTTCAGACCTTCCTCTTCTTTCTCCATCAAGGCTTTCACCAAGTCTAAAGCAACCATGCACTCTAAGAGACCAGCTACACAGGGCCCATCTCCAGGCCCCATGCCTAAGAAACAGATGCTTAAAATGGCTGAGGATTTAATTACTCTAATCAGAGGTTCTCCGCCCCCTCCGGACAAAAGGCCCAGAGTGGAGAAAGATTCCCCCTCCTCTGACTAGGGCTCCATTATTTCAGAACACTGTGATGGTCAGGAACAGTCTTACTCCCCTTTTGAAGACACTGATGCGGAGGAGTCTATTCCTTCTGTATCCCCCCCTGAGGATTACTCATTTGGGGAAACTTTGCATACCTTAAGGGAACACTTACATTGGGAAGGCCAGGATTATTCAGATTCCAAGAAAAGGCTCAGGGAATTTCTTTTGTTACCCCAGCACAGGCCACCTCCTGTCTTGGACATCCTAGATGATGTTTACTCGGAGGCCTGCCTTAACTCTGACTCTCTACCTCCAGCTCCAGTTAAGCCTGACAGGTACTACAGGGTTCCTGACTCACACCAATTTCTATACAAAAGCCATGCTGCTGACCCAGAAACCATCTCACAGGGGCCCAAGGGAGTTAAGGCCTCCATTGCCAAAAATCCATTGCCTTCCGAGAGAGATTCCAGATCCTTAGAAAGGTGGGGAAAAAAGGTATATACCTCGGCTACCTTGTCCACGAGGGCCTTAAACTGTCAGTTTCATATGCTAAAATACCAACAGTTTTTGTTATCACAATTGAAAAGTAAAATGTCACAACCTGAACAACCAGACTTGAAGGAGTTGCAGGATTTGATGCATAGTGCAGAACAAGTGGGTAAGCATACCTTACAATGTGGTTTTGATGCTCTAGAGGCCTCATGTAGAGCTGCTGTTACAGGCTCAGTCATACGTAGGCATGCCTGGCTCAAGGAACAAGCCTTGCCTGATCATGTTAAAGCTAAATTACTAGATGCCCCTCTTCAAAAGGACGTACTATTTGGAGCAAATGCTGAGGAAGTACTACGGAAAATGGAGGAAAAGGCTAAATCAATGCAAACTGTGAAAGAATTTCTGCAGGTTCAACCCCCACGTTTTAGTAGAAATTGACCTTCCAAAAATTGGTCCTTTTCTGCCATAGACAGACCCCAAAGAGGCAGATACAGGCGCCCAAGGGCAGAGGACAATCACAAGGATCATATAGAGGCAGACAATGGCAAGCTCTTACACAAAGAGGTGGTGAGGACAACTCGCAATCTTTCAGAAAGCAAACCCAATGACTTTCCCCTTTGCATGCCAACCAGGTCTCAAATGGCAGCCCCGTTAGGAGGAAAGCTGGCATTATTTTCAAAAAATTGGCATGTTGTCACAAAGGACAAATGGATCCTGGACATTATAAACAGAGGCTACAAATTCCATTTTCATACCCTTCCAAAAATGAGAGGCATGCCAAACCTGCCACACAATCAAAGGGCAGAGGCACAAAGGCAAATTTCAGATCTCATAAACATGAAAGCTATTCAAGAGGTACCTACACACGAACAAGGTCAAGGTTTTTATTCCAGGCTATTTCTGGTGCCAAGGAAGGGAAAAGATTGGAGACCTATTTTGGATCTATCCATCCTAAACACATTTCTACTGCACAAAATTCAAGATGCTCACTCTACAGCAACTTTTTCCCATGCTGGGCAAGGAGTCTTGGCTGGTAACATTGGACCTCAAGGAGGCATACCTGCATGTCCCAATCGGACAAAATTGCAGAAGGTACCTCAGATTTCATGCAGGTTCAACCCATTATCAATTCTCTGCATTTCCCTTTGGCTTATCTACTGCGCCCAGAGTATTCACGAAATGCCTGGCATCAGTAATTGTCTGCTGCAGACTTCAAGGGATACAAATATACCCTTATTTGGACGACTGCCTGATCCAAGCGGACAGCAAGCACATTCTTCTGAAACATCTGGCTTATGTAATAATGTTATTGAACTCTCTGGGATACACACTCAACAAAGAGAAATCAAGGCTAATACCCTCTCGGAAGATAATTTTCCTGGGTGCCAATTTGGACACAAACACCCAGATGACTTACCTCACGCCAGAGAAGCAGGGGCAACTAATTCAATACTTCAGAACACTGGCAAAATGCACCAGGCTGACTGCAAGGAAAATCCTGCAGGCTCTGGGATTCATGGCATCTTGCATCTTACTAATCCCATGTGCAAAGCTGCATATGAGAAAACTACAATGGTACCTGAAAAACATATGGTCTCAACACAGCCACAGTTTGGAAACAATAATACCACTAATTCCATGTCTGCAAAAGGAATTTCTGTGGTAGGCTCAAGCATGTCAGACAAACACAGGTCTTCCATTCAGCAAGCCTCAAGCAAATCAAGTCATCACAACAGACGCCTCGGACTACGCCTGGGGGGCTCACATGACAGACCGGTGCTTTCAGGGCAAATGGTCCCAAAAAGAAAAGCACCTTCATATCAATCAAAAAGAAATGCTAGCAGTAATAAATGCTATTATAGCTTTCGAGGACCTTCTACAACCAGGTCAACTATTGATAAGAACGGACAACGCCACAGTTATGTGGTACATAAACAAACAGGGAGGAACACATTCTTATCCGCTATGCAGACTGGCCATGTCACTTTGGAGCATGGCCATGGACTTACAGATGGAACTACAAGCACAGTACTTGCCAGGGAAGGAAACACGCTGGCAGACAACCTAAGCAGGAATATGACAGATCCACACGAATGGAAATTGCATCTAAAAGTTTTTACAGAAATAATACAAGAATGGGGAAGGCCAGACATGGATCTCTTTGCCTCCCACAAGAATCATCTATTGTCAAAATTCTTCTCAAGGATCTTCCATCCAAAGGCTTGGAGAGTGGACGCTCTTTCCTTCAGTTGGACATCGATGACGGTTTATGCCTTCCCTCCTCTTCCTCTGCTACCCAAAGTTCTATTAAAGACCAAAGCAGACAGACCAAGGATGATCCTCATTGCTCCGGACCAGCCAAGGCAACACTGGTACCCACTCCTGAGGAGCCTGACGCATTCCCCACCATGGACCCTGCCTCTAATGCCTCTTCTTCTGACTCAGCACAGTTTCAAAACTCTTCACAGCCAGCTAAAAACACTCAATCTAGCCGCATGGAAGATTCCTTAGCATCACAACAGGCCCTACTCTCCAAGGATGTGCAGGATGTGATTTTGGAGGCCAGAAGGCCATCAACTAGAAAAGCTTACTCCGCAAAATGGAAACGTTTTTGTGTCTGGAATGAGAAAAAGGGCCAGGATCCTGGAAAACTGAATTTACCTCAAATACTACAATATTTGGCTGAACTGCTAAGCAGTGGACTTTTTCTCCTCCATCAAAATCCATGCATCAGCCATTTCTGCAGAATATAACACTGTTTCACCTTTATTCTATCACCCCCTCCTAAGGCAGTTCCTCAGAGGGGCTACGAATTTAAGGCCTCCAGGAAAACAACCAATACCTGCTTGGGATCTTAATTTCATACTGGAAAAACTGACCTTGCCTCCCTTTGAGGCAGCTGCCTCATCAGATTTTCAATATTTGTCCTGGAAAACAGCTTTCCTACTGGCTATCACCTCAGCACGTAGAGTTTCAGAACTACAGGCTCTCATGGCCGTCCAACCTTTTATCATCTTCCATCAGGACAGAGTCTCCTTACGAACCAACCCGTCCTTTATGCCTAAAGTGGTATCCAGGGTAGCTTTAAATCAGGCCATACATTTACCTTCTTTTTATCCTAATCCTCAAAACAAAGGGGAGAGATTACTACATTCCTTGGACATCCACAGACAACTGCGTTATTATTTGGACAGAACAAAGCCTTTCAGAAAATCAGAACAGCTCTTTGTGGCCTATGCGGTAGGAGCTCAGGGGAAACCAATTTCCAAACAGACAATCTCAAAATGGATAGCCCACTGCATACACTTTTGCTATTCCTTTCATGGCAAAAGATTGCCCATACATGTCAAGCAGAGTGCCTCTTTGGACCTCTTCAAGAGGAACCTTGACGATTGGATGGGAGAAAGGAAATTCACCCCAGGGATCACGTCAGTCGCCCTGCTAGACAGGGGTCCAGGAAAGTAAATAATGTGGGAAGAAATATTCAGGGAATTGTTATGGCTAGGCTTGTATAGGCCCTAGGGCTGATAGCCTAGTACTAACCTATGAACCTAAAACTGTTCCTACAGGCATTAGGACTCATTCCACCAGGGCCACAGCCACCTCTGCAGCATTCCTCAGAGGAGTCCCTACCAAGGATATTTTGGAAGCAGCCACTTGGAGTTCTGTGCATACCTTCTCCAAGCACTACAACCTACCATTATACTCAAAATCTAGAGCAGGCTTTGCCACTGCAGTCTTGCAGGGCATTTTGGCTCCTCCTAATTCCACCTAGTGCCTACCACCCCTTTCTTAGCTTTGAGATTCTACCCATCTGTTATGACTGCAGCTGTATGCACGATGAACATAGTACAGTTTTGTACCTACCATAAATGTAGATGTTTGAGTGCTAATACAGCTGCAGTCCAGGTTTCCCTCCCTCCTTCCCCTCTTGGGACAGGCCTATAGGCTAACACATCCTCATACAACCTGATTGGGGTATTCATTTATGATGTATTTGCTTGCAACTACTGTATTGATTATATTGCACTGCATGATTACACAAATTTATGTATTGCCTCCCTTCTGGGAGCACCTGACATCTGGGGCAAGAAAAACTGAAGAAAATGGCGTCGGCTGGTTCCTTTATACCCCTGTTGCACTGTCGTCAGGGAAGAAGCAACGACAACCGACGCCGGACCTAGACTTTGGAATTCGGCCGACCGAGGACCCGCCTGACGGCAGGAGAACCCATTTGTTATGACTGCAGCTGTATTAGCACTCGAACATCTACATTTATGGTAGGTACAAAACTGTACTTTCTGGGTGCTTCCATTTGGTCTTACCACAGCCCTCACAGTGTTCACCAAATGTCTAGCAGTAGATGCAGCTCATCTCTGACTGCAAGGTTATCAGATATTTCCATATCTAGATGACTGGCTTCTGACTGCCCCAACCAGGCATCTACTTCTAAAGGCCAGGGATTACTTCCTCAGCTTAGTGTCAACCCTGGGAATAACGGCCAATTTACAGAAGTCACAGCTGGTTCCAGTACAAGCCATAGATTTCATAGGGGCCCGTCTAGACACAAGGACGTCCTATGCTTACCTTACAGTGGACAGGGTATTGAATCTAAAGTTTCACGTCAGCCAGATTTTGACCACTCCAAAACCCCTGGCCCCTCTAGTTCTCAGGGCATTAGGCTCTGTGGCAGTAACCGTGACTCTCCTTCATGGCACACTTCCACATGCGAATACTTTAATGGACATTGGCAGTACAGTGGTCGCTTCTCTGAAATCCTTGAATATTCCCATCAGCCTGTCTCGTGTGTGCAAGGAGTCTCTACTTTGGTGGATTCATTCCCCGGAAATCACTCAAGGATGCCCATTCAATGTCCTTCAAGGATGCATCTGCAGTCCTTACATGTGGGTTGTCCTGCCTCAGGCAGCCCCTCGGTCGGCCGGATTCCAAAGTCTGGGTCCGGCGTCGGCTGATGTCGCCTCCATCCCGACGTCAGAGCGCCTGGGATATAAAAGCGTCAGCCGACGCCATCTTCTTCAGTCTTTCTTGCCGCGCAGTGCCCGAAGCAGAAGCAGTTCGCAAGTGCCGGTTGGCCAGCTCCTGTGACTTCAGCTAACCGAAGACTTCAAAAAGCTAAGTACCCCGTTGGGGACTCTTTCTTGCCTCAGCCGATGTCAGATCAAACGGTTAAAATTAATAATTGTTTATCTTGTGGGAAACAAATACCTCATAAGGATTTCCACTCTTACTGCCTTCCCTGCCTAGGCCCAGACCACGACGTCTCGGCCTGTGCAGCCTGTGCTCCTTTCAATAGACGCACTCTTAGGGGTCGGGCGGAGTTTGCATAGGTTTTTTTTGGGGAAAAGTACTGTTACACTATGCCGTCGGAGCTACCGACTCCTCATTTACCCAAAAAACGGAAGGACAAGGACCGACACACGCGGTCCGTGTTTTCGGCCGAAACCACGCCCAGGCCTACCGCAAGTGTCTCTGTCTCTGCTGAAACTGAATTCTCATTGCTTCCGACTGACGAAACCTCACAACCGGCAATTTCAGCCCCGGAGGCCGCCTCTGAGTCGGTTATAGAATTTCCTACTGAAACCGGTGCTCTGGAAATTTCCGGCACCATTTCTCTAGATAAGACTACTCCAGCACGTGGGGCAACCAGGCCTCCTGTATCCATGTTCATAAAGGCATTTACACGTGCTAAAGCTGCTAAACAGCCAAAATCTCTCCCTCCCAAGACTATTCCTCAGGGATCCACTACCGGTTCACAGATTTTAACTTTAGCTGAGGACCTTATTTCCCTAATTAGGGGCTCTCAGCCACATCCAGGCAGGGGCTCTCATCCTCCTCAAGACAAAAGGCCCAGGGTTGAGCAGACAGATCCCAAGTCTTCTGATGAGGCCTCAGATGGCTCTGCCCTGTCAGACTACCAGGAGGAGGCCTTTACGGCCTACGAGGATTCTGATGCAGAGGAATCTATACCCTCGGCCTCCCCTCCTGAAGAGTTGTCCTTTGGGGAGACCCTCCACTCCATGAGAGAGCATTTCAAATGGCAGGGCCAGGAATTCTCTGACTCCAGGAAGAGATTAAGAACTTTTTTGCATTTACCTCAGCATAGACCTTTGGCTGTTCCTCCTGTTTTAAATGTCATTGATGATGTGTATTCTGAGTCTAGTATTTCCCCTGACTCCCTTCCTCCGGCTCCTGTCAAACCCGATAGGTACTACAGGGTCCCGGACTCGCATAATTTCCTTTACAAGGGCCACTCTGCTGACCCAGAAACTATTTCCCATGGCCCTAAAGGGGTTGCAACAACCACTACTAAGAACCCACTCCCTTCTGAAAGGGAGTCCAGGGCTTTAGAGAGATGGGGTAAAAAGGTGTATACTTCTTCCACTTTTTCTATGAGGGCATTAAATTGTCAATTCCATATGATACAGTACCAAGAGTATTTGTTAGATGAATTGCATAAAAAACTTTCTTCACCTGAACCCCTAGATCGCAAGGCACTTCAGGATCTGGTACATAACTCCCAGCAGGTTAGCAACCATTTCTTGCAGTGTGGTTATGATGCATTGGAAGCTTCATGTAGGTCAGCAATGACAGGTGTAGTCATACGTAGACATGCTTGGCTGAAGGAACAAACTCTGCCAGACTATGTTAAAGCAAAGCTTCTGGATGCTCCGCTGGAAAAGCAAAAGTTATTTGGCTCCACTGCTCAAGAGGTCTTAAAGAAATTTGAGGAAAAGGCTAAATCAGTACAAACAGTCAAAGATTTCCTACAGGTCCAGCCACCAAGATTCAGCAGAAATTGGCCTTCTAAGAATTGGTCCTTTCCGGACACAGACAGAGTTCAAAGAGGCAGAAACAGGCGTGCCAGAGGTAGAGGACAAGCTCGAGGCTCCTACAGAGGACGTCAATGGCAGCCTCCTAACCAGAGAGGTAGTGCAGGACCTACAACTACTACACAAGGACCATCTCAATGACTTGACTATGCCCCCGCCAACCAGGGCTCAATTGGAAGCACCTTTGGGCGAAAAGCTATCTTTATTCTCAGAAAATTGGCACAGTATTGCAAAGGACAAATGGATACTGCAAATAATAGACAAAGGATACAGATTCCATTTTCATACATTACCAGAAAGACAAGGCATGCCAAACCTGCCACCAAATCAAAGGGCAGAGGCTTTCAAGCAGATTTCCAAACTACTACAAATGAGAGCAATAGAAAGGGTTCCTCTCACAGAACAAGGCCAAGGATTTTATTCCAGACTATTCCTTGTTCCAAGAAAAGAAAAACAATGGAGGCAAATACTGGACTTGTCTGCACTGAATACTTACCTCATCGTGCCAAAATTCAAGATGCTGACCTTACAGCAGCTCCTTCCCATGCTGGGCAAGGGGTCCTGGCTGGTAACTCTAGACCTCAAGGAGGCATACCTGCATGTCCCTATCAGACAATGTTGCAGAAGACACCTCAGATTTCTTGCAGGTTCAGAGCATTATCAATTCTCAGCATTGCCATTTGGCTTATCTACTGCGCCCAGAGTATTCACGAAATGCCTGGCATCAGTAGTTGCACATTGCAGACTTCAGGGGATTCAAATTTACCCATACCTGGACGACTGCCTCATACAAGCAGACAGCCAGCAAACACTGGTAAAACACTTAAACTATGTCATCCGACTACTACAGGCCTTGGGATACACAGTCAACATTCAGAAATCAAGACTTGTTCCATCCAAACGAATAATTTTCCTGGGTGCGGAACTGGATACAAACACCCAGATGGCTTTTCTCACAGAAGAAAAACAAGCACAACTACCAGATTATTTCAGAAATCTGATAACACAAACCCAGCTAACTGCAAGGAAGATCCTGCAGGCCCTGGGATTCATGGCATCTTGCATTCTTCTGATTCCACAAGCAAGGCTGCATATGAGAAAGCTACAATGGTACCTAAGGAGTCTATGCTCTCAGCACAGTCACAGTCTAGAAACTTTGATCCCCCTCATTCCATGCCTTCAAACCTGTGGTGGGCAAAAGCAAGCCAGTCAAACATGGGCCTGCCTTTCAGCAAGCCACTTATCAGCCAAACCATTACAGCGGATGCCTCAGACCATGGCTGGGGAGCTCACATGGAGGACAGATGCATTCAAGGGCAATGGACACAAAAAGAACTGCATCTGCACATCAACCAAAAGGAAATGCTGGCAGTGATACATTCCATCGAGGCCTTCAAGCTCTTCCTGCACCAAGGCCACCTGTTAATAAAGACAGACAATACCACAGTTATGTGGTACATAAACAAGCAAGGAGGTACCCATTCATACCCTCTTTGCAGGCTGGCAATGAATCTGTGGGAACTTTCCCTGAAGCTCAGTATAGAACTACAATCCCAGTTCGTAAAAGGAAAAGACAATGTACTGGCGGACAGCCTGAGCAGAAACATCATGGATCCACATGAATGGATGTTGCACCCAGATAGCTTTCTCCAGATAACACATGCGTGGGGAACGCCGGACATAGATCTTTTTGCCTCCCACCACAACCATCAACTGAGGAAATTCTGCACAAGGACATACCATCCTCAAGCATGGAAAGTGGACGCAATCTCCTTCAACTGGAATACTCCAACAGTATATGCATTCCCTCCTCTTCCATTAATGACCAAGGTCTTACTGAAGATCGGGATAGAGCAACCAAAAGTAATCCTGATAGCCCCCGGACTGGCCAAGACTACACTGGTACCCACTGTTAAGGAGCATATCACGCACAAAACCTTGGCCTCTACCACAATGGCCACTTCTTCTGACACAGCACAATTACAAGACTCTGCACTCCAGTCTACAAACCTTACAGCTGACAGCCTGGAGAATACCTTGACTTCTCGCCAGGATAAACCATCCAAGAGGATACAGGATATCATCATGGAAGCCCGGCGGCCTTCCACAAGAAAAGCATATTCAGCAAAATGGAAAAGATTTTGTACCTGGAACACCGCAAAGGGTCAAGATCCGACAATCATGAGCATTCCTCATATTCTAGAATACTTGGCTGAAATGCTCCATAATGGCCTTTCTTACTCCTCCCTAAAGATTCATGCTTCAGCAATTTCAGCAGAGTACAACACTGACCCACCTGTATTCTCTCATCCTCTGCTAAGACAGTTTCTAAGAGGGATAAAAAACATCAACCCTCCAAGGAAACCACCAGTGCCTACATGGGACCTTAACTTCATGTTGGAAAAATTAACTCTTCCTCCCTTTGAACCAGCAGCATCTTCAGAACTACAATTCCTGTCTTGGAAGACTGCCTTTCTCCTGGCCATAACCTCAGCGAGAAGAGTATCTGAGTTACAGGCCCTCATGGCAGTTCAGCCATTTCTCATCTTTCATCAGGACAGAGTCTCTTTGAGAACCAATCCTTCATTCATGCCGAAGGTGGTATCCAGGGTTTCACTGAACCAAGCTATTCACCTGCCTACCTTCTTTCCAAATCCATAAAATAAAGGAGAGAAACTTCTGCATACTTTGGACATCCATAGACAGTTGCGATACTACTTGGACAGAACTAAAACTTACAGAAAAACTGACCAACTCTTTGTAGCATATGCTGCTGGTGTACAAGGAAAAGCAATTTCCAAACAGACAATTTCAAAATGGATAGGAAATTGCATTCGGTTCTGTTACTCCTTTCATGGAAAAGCTGTGCCAGCTAACATCAGGCCTCATTCCACCAGAGCAACAGCCACCTCCACAGCCTTCTTAAGAGGGGTGGCTACAAAGGACATTTTAGATGCTGCTACATGGAGCTCCGTGCATACATTTTCCAAGCATTACAATTTGCCCTTGTATTCCAGATCCAGAGCAGGCTTTGCTACTGCAGTCCTGCAGGGCATGTTGGCTACACCATCCTTTTCTTAGATCCTACCTCCCCCAGCTTGGCTATGGTATTCAACCCATATGTAAGGACTGCAGATGCATCCTTGAAGGACATAGTACAGTTTTGTACCTACCATAAATGTAGATGTCCGATAGGTATGCATCTGCAGTCAGGATTTCCCTCCCTCCTACTCCTCTATGGTATATTTTGGATACCTATCCCTCTTTTTTAGCTAGCTGGGGTTCTCTTTTATGGTGTATTTGTTTTTATTGCTGTGCATGTTTGGAACAACTGGCATCTGGGGCAAGAAACACTGAGGAAGATGGCGTCGGCTGACGCTTTTATATCCCAGGCGCTCTGACGTCAGGATGGAGGTGACATCAGCCGACGCCGGACCCAGACTTTGGAATCCGGCCGACCGAGGGGCTGCCTGAGGCAGGACAACCCATATGTCAGGACTGCAGATGCATACTTATCGGACATCTACATTTATGGTAGGTACAAAACTGTACTTTCTTCCCTGCCCAGTCACTATATTGACTAGACGCCTCCCAGTTGGGGTGGGCATTGTCTGGGCCGGACAGTCCAAGGCATGTGGACATCCCTGGAGACCAAATTGCATGTCAGTATTCTCGAGATGAGAGTGGTTCTTCTAGTGTCGCAGAAACTAGATGCGGTCTTCCTCCGGAGACTATTGCATTCCAAAAGGACAACATGTCAGTTGTCTGGTATATCAATAAACTGGGAGGGACCAGGTCTTACTCCCTATGTTGAGAAGTGATGAGGGTGTGACAGTGGGTGATTTCTACCAACCGCTTTCTGATAGCAACGCATATTCCAGGAAAGTCCAACATTTTAGCCAGTAGGCTCAGCCAAGTGTTAGTGATGCCTCAGAAGTGGTAACTAAATCAATCCATGGCAGACGCACGATCTTCCAGAAAGTGTCATCTTTGCTGCGATGCCTTTGCATTCCCTTTCAACAACAAATGCAGAAGGTATTTTGCCTTGAACCCTCCATGGGGACAGTCTCTCAGGGATGCTGTTGTTCATGCCTGGCCCTAGGGTCTATTGTATGCCTTTCCCCCTCGTCCATTGATTCCCATGTTCCTACAGAGAGCTCTTAGGTTGTGAAGCAAAGTGATCATCATTGCTCCTTTTTGGCCTTGACAAACCTGGTTCACCTTTCTTTGGTCTCACCTGGTTTGCTACCTGATAAAGTTGGACAGAGTCTATATAGATCAGAGTCCAGATCTGCTCTCTCATCCATTGGGGCATCCACTTCCAGATATTCAGGGCCTGAAATTAACCACATGGTTTCTCCACTTCCGATGATCGCTAGATCTCCAAGGCTTTCTTTCCCTGTTCGAGAAATATCGATTTCATCCCATAGGGCTTCCGCGCAAAAAATTTAAAGAGCAAACGGAAAGAGGTTTTCTTTTTGGACTGAATAAAAACAGACCCTTTTACAGCACCAGTTTCACTCTTATTAGACTTTTTGGCTTCCCTTTTCACGGATAGTTCTAGGTACTCTGCTGTCAAAGTTTAGCTGCTGTTTATCTCTTTCTTCAAAACTGTTTAAGGCCTTTGTTAGGGGCACTTTACTGCTCTGGCCAGCAGTCAAAGATCCTACTCCCCTGTGGGATCTTACTAAGCTTCTGCAAGCTTTAGTCAATTCCCCACTTTGAACCTTCAGCCACTGTGGATTTGAAATTTCTTTCCTGGAAGACCCTGTTTCTAGTAGCCATTACTTCGGCCAGGAGAGCATCTGAGGTCCAGTCCCTTTCTACAAAATGTCCATATTTGATTTTTCATAAAGACAGACTAACCCTGATTACTACTCCTTCCTTTTTCAAGGTGGCTAAAGAAGTAACATTACTCAGTCAGCCACTCTCCCAGTATCAAAACAAGGGAGCGTACACTTTACCTCTGCTTCATGTGCATAGGTAGCCTCATTTTATATATTCATAGAACCAAGCCCTTCAGCTATTGTGATTAGCTGTTTTGTTTCCTTTTTGAATGCTAAGAAAGGTAGAGCAATTACCAAAGTTACGTTGGTGAGATGGTTGAAAGACTAAATTACATTTATCTATTCTTTCAAGGGTATTCCTTTGAGGTCTGGTAAGGACTCATTCTGCAAGGTCCATGGCCATGTCTCAGGCTTTTTGGTGTAGAGTTTCGTTTGAGGACATTTATGCTGCCACTACTTGGGCAAATTCACATACTTTCGTTACACGTTACAAATTGGACACCATATCCAGGAGTAGGAGTCCCTTTGGTTCTGCTGTACTCTGGAATATCCTTCCTTGATGGCCACCCTGGATTGTAGTAGCTGGGGACTCTGTCCCACAGGTTAATGGAATGGGCAATATCATGTTATGTTTTTACCGTAATGTTCCATCTGTGTTGTCCATCTTCATTCCATTGTCCTTCCCACCCCCCTTCCCCCTATCCAGTTCTTCAGGAAGTTTAGTAGAAGTTATTTCTGTGGTTGAGTTCCTGATGTTCCTTACTTGTGTGATATATAAGCATTTGGTTTGCATATTTTTTTGTAGTATAGCTAATGCTTGATGGCGGTTATGTTTTTTTTTTTGGCAAACTCAATCTGATTTACTGTGGGGAAGCGGGGCATTATGGTTAAGGAGGAAGAGCTCAAGTCAGGAGTCTCGAGCTAGAAGAAGGCTGCTGGTCAGTTTCAAGTCTCAGAACTGTATTCCCATATGTTAAAGGAATGAAGACGGACAACACAGATGTAAGGTTATGGTAAGGACATAACTTCTTTATCACATTGCTCAGTGTGCCAGAGATTTGTTGTCCCAAACTCCTAATATACTCAGTGTTAGAATAACGTACAATCCATTGAGTCCCCCCCCCCAATCGGTAGCAGACGCAAGTACTGTGTGTGTGTGTGTGTGTGTGTGTGTGTGTAAATGTACAGACACACATGTGTGGGTATCATATACATATCAAAGATATAAAACAATCCAGTCAGTTTAATCTGTCTTTTAAGGGTTGCTTTTTTAAAAATGGAAAGTAACAATCTCAGAGTTACTAGAATCACATTTGCTTACATCACTGAGGTCATAACTGAAATGGCTTATCCAGACGATGATGAATTTAGCATAATAAAACAATTCCAGAGTCGTCATGAAGCTGATGCTGCGGTCCAAAGGGAGACTTGTATGATTTTCTCTTAAAGTGGTGTAAGATTAAGAACACAGGCACTGCATCCGTTGAATATTTTGGATTGCATGTATATAGTATGTATGCATGTATACAGTATGTATGCATGTATACAGTATGTATGCATGTGTATAGTATGTATGTATATAGTATGCATGTATATAGTATGCATGTATGTATATAGTATGCATGTATGTATATAGTATGCATGTATGTATATAGTATGCATGTATATAGTATGTATGCATGTATATAGTATGTATGCATGTATATAGTATGTATGCATGTAGTATGTATGCATGTAGTATGTATGTATATAGTATGTATGCATGTGTATAGTATGTACGCATATAGTATGCATGCATGTTTATAGTATGTATGCATATAGTATGCATGTATGTATATAGTATGCATGTATATAGTATGTATGCATGTATATAGTATGCATGTATATAGTATGTATATAGTATGTATGCATGTATGTATGTATATAGTATGCATGAATGTATGTATATTGTATGTATATATATTGTATGTATGCATGTGTATATAGTATGTATGCATGTATATAGTATGTATGTATGTATATAGTATGCATGTATGTGTATAGTATGCATGTATGTATATAATATGTATGCATGTATATAGTATGTATGTATATAGTATGTATGCATGTATATAGTATGTATGCATGTGTATAGTATGTATGTATATAGTATGTATGTATATAGTATGCATGTATATAGTATGCATGTATATAGTATGCATGTATATAGTATGTATGTATATAGTATGTAGTATGTATGCATGTATGTAGTATGTATGCATGTATGTAGTATGTATGCATGTATGTAGTATCTATATAGTATGTATGTATCTATATAGTATGCATGTATCTATATAGTATGCATGTATATAGTAGGTATGTATGTATATAGTATGTATGTAAATAGTATGCATGTATATAGTATGCATGTATATAGTATGTATGTAGTATGTATGCATGTAGTATGTATGCATGTATGTAGTATGTCTGCATGTATATAGTATGTATGCACATATATAGTATGTATGCATGTATGTATATAGTATGTATGTATGTAGGCGAGAAGATAACGAGACTTTAATAATTGCAGGTTGCACAGCATTGTTCTTCACTCATATAAGAGACAGTCCAACCAGCTTGGCAAAACAAGTGTGTAAAGCTGCTGCCTTCATTTCAAGCATTGCAGCACACGTCTCCTGTGTGCTGACACTTGAGTGGGCTGTAGTGGTGTGGAGGAGCAGCTAATTACAGAATGTTTTTAATAAATAAAAAAGGGTTTCATTGCACTGGGCTGTTATTCCTGAGGTACTTCCTGGTGTAATACCTGGTTACACTACTTTAGACAGCCATTCCAGAGTTAAACTGTTTTAAAATCGTTGTGATGTACTCGTAGTCTGCTGAGAGATGTAGCAGAAGTGAAAAGAACATTTGATGCTGAATCAGATCATCTCCTGGCTTCCAGAAAATAAAGAGAACGCTGGTTATCACACATGTTGAGTACTGTGCATTCTTTTCATCTTTCTATTTTAAATTTTCCTAAAATAAAACAATCAGCATTGTAGCAGACCAGAGAGAGGAATATTAGTTATATCTAGGGTGCCATGGCCTCTATGAAAGAAATTGTGTCGGGGATTTGAGCTGCCAGACCTTTTGCTAAGGCAGCCTTTTGCCTATCTTCCACATGCTTTATAAACAGCTGAAAAGCTCCTTAAGTTCATGTGCAGACTTTGATGATGCATTCCTTTGTAGTTGCATGCTTGCTGACTGGAACAAACCACATGGCTAGTTTGTAGCTGCTGAAGACTGCTGCAGCTTTGCAGACACCTCCTTGGGGAACAGAACGGAGTGTACCTCCAGGGTGCCCTGCTAACAAAGCAGAGTATTGGAAATGCAACTTAGATTTGTTCACATGGCAGGCTGAAATGAAGATGTTCTCACTCTGGTTACAAAAGCAAGTCATGATCTGCTAGAATTCTGGAACCAGCTACCAAGGTCAGTTTACCAGGTAACCAAAATGAAGAAATACTTTTTTTTTTCTTTTCTGCTAAAAGTGGCAGATCAAATCAGGATCAGGCAACACATCGTAGCCCTGACTTGTGCAGGAAGAAAGATCTAATGGGAGTATTTAGTAAGCAAGTTCCTCCTCAGATAGTCATGTCCATTTTGAAAGTTTTCACTGTATGTATTTGTAATGGTCTCTCAGTTTTTCTGTTTCTGGAATGACATTTTTTCCTGCCATCATCTTCAAGGTCCATTGTTTTGGCTTCAGCATACACCACCTTTTCATTTAATTCACGAACATCATTTCCAGCCACTTACAGCTGATACAAGTGCAACGTAAGGAATGTTGCCATGTCTCTTAATTTCCTGTCAGATTTGCTGATATAGAGAGTCCCTTATGTTTTAACCTTTAGTCTTGCCATGTCTCTTATTTTCCTGTCAGATTTGCTGATATAGATAGTCCCTTAGGTTTTTAACCTTTTGTCTTGCCATGTCTCTTAATTTCCTGTCAGATTTGCTGATATAGATAGTCCCTTAGGTTTTAACCTTTAGTCTTACCATGTCTCTTATTTTCCTGTCAGATTTGCTGATATAGATAGTCCCTTAGGTTTTTAACCTTTAGTCTTACCATGTCTCTTAATTTCCTGTCAGATTTGCTGATATAGATAGTCCCTTAGGTTTTTAACCTTTTGTCTTACCATGTCTCTTAATTTCCTGTCAGATTTGCTGATATAGATAGTCCCTTAGGTTTTAACCTTTAGTCTTGCCATGTCTCTTAATTTCCTGTCAGATTTGCTGATATAGATAGTCCCTTAGGTTTTAACCTTTAGTCTTGCCATGTCTCTTAATTTCCTGTCAGATTTGCTGATATAGAGAGTCCCTTAGGTTTTAACCTTTAGTCTTGCCATGTCTCTTAATTTCCTGTCAGATTTGCTGATATAGATAGTCCCTTAGGTTTTAACCTTTAGTCTTGCCATGTCTCTTAATTTCCTGTCAGATTTGCTGATATAGAGAGTCCCTTAGGTTTTTAACCTTTAGTCTTACCATGTCTCTTAATTTCCTGTCAGATTTGCTGATATAGATAGTCCCTTAGGTTTTTAACCTTTAGTCTTACCATGTCTCTTAATTTCCTGTCAGATTTGCTGATATAGATAGTCCCTTAGGTTTTAACCTTTTCTCTTACCATGTCTCTTAATTTCCTGTCAGATTTGCTGATATAGATAGTCCCTTAGGTTTTTAACCTTTAGTCTTACCATGTCTCTTAATTTCCTGTCAGATTTGCTGATATAGATAGTCCCTTAGGTTTTAACCTTTAGTCTTGCCATGTCTCTTAATTTCCTGTCAGATTTGCTGATATAGAGAGTCCCTTAGGTTTTAACCTTTAGTCTTGCCATGTCTCTTAATTTCCTGTCAGATTTGCTGATATAGATAGTCCCTTAGGTTTTAACCTTTAGTCTTGCCATGTCTCTTAATTTCCTGTCAGATTTGCTGAAATAGATAGTCCCTAAGGTTTTTAACCTTTTCTCTTACCAGTGCTCTCCATTTTACCTGGATCCATGGTTGCTGATGGAATTAAAATCCATTCTTGTGAAGCTTTTTAATGATTTAGATCTCGTGGCGGGTCTGATTTAGATCTCATGATGGGCCAGAAGACTGAGCTTAATTACTGTGCCCAGATTTAGGTTAATTACTGTGCCCAGATTTAGGTTAATTACTGTGCCCAGATTTAGGTTAATTACTGTGCCCAGATTTAGGTTAATTACTGTGCCCAGACTTAGGTTTTTGGTTAGTTGTTCATTCCTTAAGTAGTTCTTGATATGGTGAAAAATAAGTTCCAACATTTTTTAGTTAAAAGATCCATTTATCTAATTACATTCAATCACATTTTACTTTAAAGTTGGAGAGTCGTTGAGAGCTGTCTTCTCATCCATGCCCTAATCAGAAGTAGTTCTAAGTTTGTGTTTTAGAAGAATGCACATTCAGTAAGTTGATCAAATTTTTGTGTTCGTCTATGACGATGCCTAGGAGTTTAGTTTTGAAGTGTATGTTCTATAATGGAGCTTATTACAAAGGATACTTCAAAGTCAATGCTTTCATTTTGGCGGAAAGTTGGGATGAGTAAGATGAGTTTAGATATTTTGGCATTACGTGGGAGTTTTTGTTAGTTTCCAACATTATGATGAACATGTCGAGCTGTGCTTTGAAGCTGGCTAAGTCTATTGGCTGAGCAGATAATGGTGGAATTGTCTGCATTCTGTACTAGGAAGAAGTTTGATGACATTTTTGTACATGTCATTTGCAAACAAGTTAAATTCTAGTGGGCTAGTGCAGATCCCTGAAGGATGACTATTTTTTATGAGCTTAAGTAAGACTATGGTGGGTGGAGCCTGGATAGCCAAGTGAAAACAGTCTTTTAGAGTTCTGCAGTAATCTTAAAATTATTCAGGAGAAGTTGATCACAAAAAGAAAATTTCTTCACAGAGCAAGTTATGAAGACTCTGACTAGGTTATTACTGAATGTTGTGAAATTACTTCAAAAATTTTTGTGTCAAAATACCTCAGAGACTTACTGACTTAAAGCAAAGATGAGTTCTTCAAAGCATTAACAAAGAGGACCAACACTGATGTAAACTGCTACTGGAGAATTAGGAAATCCAAACTCAAGAACAAAAAACTCCAGTTGCTGGAAACGCTGAGCAGATCATACTCCCAGATTTTAAGTTTATTATTTAATTCACCACCCCTTCTGTGCAGGACAGTAATCACCCTGAAGTGAAACTCATGATCTGTTCCTTTCTCTCCCATATGTTAAGTGCATTTGTGTTGACTTTCCTATGTATTACAGATTTGTGCTCTATGATATGATCTTTCAGTTTGTGTACATTTTCCAACATAAAATGCAAGACGTTTCACATTTGTAGCTACATAGACAATGTTAGAAGTATTGCATGTGGCAAAACATTTCAATGTATACTTTTTCTTTGTTACTGGGTGTAAGAATTCATCTTATTTCAGAATATCTTTACAGCATGCACAGTTATAACAAGGAAAAGTGCCTAACCTTAGATTTTTGTCTGGGACCAATATTGCTCATGTCCTTGTAGCAGAGACGCTGTTTCAAATTAGAGCAATTTTTATAGGCAAAGTTAGGTTTGCCCCCATAAGCTTTTTAATTTCTGGCATTGTTTCTAATATGCCCCAGTTTCTTGATATAATTTCCTTCACCCCATCATTCTTCTACTTTATCTAGTACCATAGCGAAATGTTCTTGTTTATGATTAATAATACTTCGTATACCAGTTCTCTGCAAAATACAGTCTAATCCTGTCCTGTCTTCAATTTATAATGTTATATCTGATGTCAATCTTCATTTATTCTTGACTGATGGGTTCTGTTCTGAACCCTCTGAACCGACTTGGCTGGTGTACAAAGCTCACGCCAGCCAAAAACTCTCAAGCTAAGGCTCTACCCATAATGCCTCTCTTCCCATTCCCTCAGATCTCATTTGCAGCGTAGAAAATTGGATGTTCAGCTGATGCTCTCAGCTAAGTGCTTAAAAATGTTCTTATTTGCTTAATTATACTATTTCTAAATGGTTTAATGTCTTTATATTTACTGTTTGTCTTTTTCATGAGAGTGAATTCTTTGAAGCTTTCTGGACCCCATTTATTTCTCCTTTACCTCTGCTGGTATTAGGCGTCTCCTTCCCTCTTACCGTTGGGAACCTTTCAGTACCATCGCTGGCATTTTTTTCTCCTGCTTCTTTTCTTCCTTTACCTGTGTGGGTGTTCTGTATATACCATAGTTGGTATATAATATAAAACGATTTTACTTTTCTAAATCTTTTTCTTTTCCCTTTTTCACTACGAGTGAGTGTATGTGCGTCTGTGTTTTGTGACTTGACATGGCAGAGAAAAAGTAACTTCTAGGTTAAAACAGTGTGAGCACTGTGGCAGAAAGATGCCCAATTCCGATGGACATCTTTCTTGCGTTTATTGTCTTGGTATCCCTCTTCTGAAAGTTCAACCTCCTTGTGATATCTATAAGGGCTTTAGTGCCCGAACTCTTACAGTGAGACAAAATAACTTCATTCTCAAAGGCTTATTGAAGTGTCCCTTTGGCGAAACTCTTGAGGCGGAGACTTCAAAATCTCCAAAGTCTTAGACAAAAGTCTTCCTCTAAGGTACATGACTCCAAATCTCAAAAATCCCAGGTTCTGACAGTTTCTTCGGAACTGAAGGCGAAAGTTTCAAAAATGTCATTGCCTTCTGCCCCGATACCAAAAACAACAAAATTAGTATCAGTGCTGTTTAGTATTGATGTTACACAAACCACTTCAGCACCAACCCACGGCTTTGGTACTGCTGACCTCTCCACCACCAACAATTGTTACATTTACTTATTCAGTTCTATTTTCTCCCTATATTCAGCAGATCATGGTGCCGAAGGTTGATGTTATAAGTACCCCCGGGCTAGATATTCCCCTTCAATAGACCCCTTTTTGGGTCAGCAGCTGAGTCCCCATGTGGAAAGACCGGAATGTCAACCCGTTTCTCCAGGGGTCTATGGGAATTGGATGTAGTCAGATTAGTGGATCAGCTGTTGGCAGCCAGAGGCCTCCCTGCACCCTTTCGGAACTCCCTCTCAGAGCTGAGGCATATTCTCCCAGGACTCCTACATATACTCCTTCAACCCAGATCTTGGAGCCCATTGTTTCAATGCTCCCAGTGCCAACTGCTTCGGTGCTGACACTGGATCTCACCTCGGCGCTGAAATCTACTCTGCAGTCTTTGGCTCCTTCGGAACCGTTGCACTCACGGGACTGATTTGGCTGCTGGCTCTGGGATCCTTGTATCAGCTGCGATTTTTTTTTCTGTGGTGCCGTCTGTGGCTCTCGGAACCATGATAGTTTCAGGTCCTCTCTCTGCTGCTACTCTGGGGAGAGGTGGTGGCTCATTGGAGTGGGGCGTGACCCCTGTTCCGAGGTTGTCTTTCTTGGTTCCTGGCTCCCATCCCTCTTTGGGCGGGTCTGCCTTCCAGATTATGGAGAGCTTTAGCCTCAGCAGCTCCCAATTGGTTCCATCCCCATCGGAGTGCCATATTTTTGTTCCTCTGTTTCGCAGCTACCACAGTCTGCTATGCCTGGACAGTGGGCACAAGAGCAGCAAGATACCACAGTTCAGGGTCCCCCTCTTCGCAGTCTCCGCTGAACTTCCACCGGAGGAGCCACTCAGTCGGCGATCATGCAAGAGGAAGTGCCTAGATTCTCCAGAAGAGTCTGTTACGGAGGATACAGATTACGATGGAGAAAGGTCCACACGGTCACCCCCTGACTATGTCTCCTTTGGAGACATCCTGGAAATATTAAAACAGAGGGATGATTGGAAGTCCTCAAACCCATCCGCTGAGGAATCTGTTTTCTTGCAAGCTTTTCATGCATGTCCATCTACTTCTTGGGTGACCCCACCCACTGACGAACTAATGAAGATGATCGTTCAGCATGAGTGGAAGGCTGCTGATACCACAGAGCCTATTCCTCTGGGGCTGAAAGAATCTTGTCCAGTCTCTGGGGATCAGCCCCGTTGGTCTAAGGATCTAGCATTGGTTGCCATGGTGGTGGAGGTGGTGGCCACCAAAAAGGAACTCGCTGAAGAGAGTTTAACTGTCCATCCTCCAAACTGAGAGTCCCGAACAATGGACAGATTCAGGAAGCAGGTCTTTACTTCAATGACCTTTGCTATTCGGTCCTTGAACTTCTTGGCACACTTTACTAGACTCTAAAGGGATCTGATAACTGAGCTTTCAGATACCCTTGCAGGATCAGTGTCTGATGAGGTTCAAGATAAGGTTGCCTCTCAGCTTGTCACCCTGGAGTCCATCTCAAATTTGTCTATGTGGCTTATTGCGCATACAGCCGAAATGACATCTAGAGCAGTAAGTACAGGCATTGCCATTAGGAAGGAGAGGAAGGCATTAGGAAGGCAGAGGGGGGAACTCTTCTGGAAGATGCCCCTCCCATGGCAGAGGGGGTCCACGCAACCAGGGTTCCAAAGATTCTTCTGGAAAACCCTACCAGCGCTCCTGAGCAGAGACCCGATTGCTTACCTCTGGAAGCAGTTGGGGGAAGATTTTCTCTGAACCATTCAGCCTGGCTCACCATAACATCATATTCTGGGTGCAGCCAATAATTACCAGAGGTTACCACAACAGTCTTTTTACCAAACCCCAAAAGTGATTCCCCGATGTTCCACCCAGTCAGAGGGATCTAGCAGCACTAGAAGTTCAAAAGCTGCTTTACAAAAAGAGTCATCCAAGCAGTCCCACCAGACCAGATAGTATCTGGATTCTATTTTAGTGCCAAAAAAGACAGGGGACTGGAGGCCAATCTTGGATCTTAGCCTATTGAAAAATTTGTGCAACAGACAAAATTCTGGATGTTCACGGTTCAGTCCATCCTTCCCTTTCTAGAGAAGGATGATTGGATGTACTCTATAGATCTTCAGGATGCGTATTACCCCATAAAGATGGACAAGCACTCCAGAAGATATCTCCGCTTCTGGCTAGGAGCCAGTCATTACTAGTTTCGAACACTGCCCTTCACCCTCACCACAGCCGCCAGGGTGTTCAAATAAATGGCAGTCGTAGCAGCTCATTTGAGACTACAGGGATTCCGTATGTTTCCATATCTAGACAACTGGCTCTGCACCACCCCCTCCAGGCGTCTACTGCTTTGCCCCATAGACGTTATTCTACATGTTGCAGAAACTTTAGACATTTCAGTCAACAAAGAAAAATCACAGCTGTCTCCTACACAGGATCTAGAATTTATCAGAGTAAGACTAAATGCAATATCCTGTGTGGCCTCCCTTCCTCATCACATGTAGTTAAAGCTAAGATCATAACTAGAAATTATCCTGTCCTGACACAAAGTTCATGCTTGTCTGGTACTACAACTTCTCGGATCCGTGGCAGCAACAGTAACACTAGTTCCCCCTAGCGAGGTATCACATGAGGCTGCTTCAGTGGCTCTTGACGTCACAATGGTCACTTCTGACACACCCCATGTCCCATCCAGTCTTGATAACAAATAGCTGCAAATAGGATTTACCTTTGTGGATGAAGCTAGAAGAAAATTTATGTAGTCTTCCCTTTTCCCTGTCTCAACCCAAGGCCATAGTGACCACAGATGCTTCCCAGATAGGGTGGGGCATTTTCTGGGAAAGACTGTCCAAGGCGCATGATCCTCATAAGAGGCCATTTTGCACAGTGTCGTAGAACTGAAGGCAGTGCTTTTAGCGCTGCAAGCATTTCAGTCTGCTCTTCCTTCAGGGACAATTGCTATCCAATCAGACAACATGTCAGTAGTCTGGTATATCAACAAACTGGGGGAACCAGATCCTACCCCCTATGTCAGGAAGCCCTAAGTTTGGCAGTGGGAAATCCCCTCCAACTGGTTTCTGATAGCAGTGCATATCCCAGGGAACTCTGAACGTGATTGGGGACAAACTGAGCAGGTGTATCCTTCTGCTCACGAATGGTGTCTCAATCCCAACATAGCGACAAAGAACTTTCGCTGATGGGGTCAACCTTGCTATGATCTGTTTGCCTCTTCCATAAACTGCAAATGCAGCAGCTACTTTGCCTTAATTCCACCTCACTGGGAGTCCCTGACAGATGCACTTTTTCACGATTGGCCCCTGGGACTTCTGTATGCCTTTCACCCAGTTCCACTAATTCTCTAGTTTTTGAGGAAAGCCCAATGGTTGAGAAGCAAAGTGATTCTCATTGCACCTTATTGGCCCTGTCGAGTCTGGTTTCCCTTGCTTTGGCCTCACCTGGTTCACCGTCTGTGGATTCTGGATCCAACTCTGGACCTGCTGTCTCACCCTCGGGCTTGGTGCATCTCAACCTTCAGCTGATGGCTTGGCTTCTTTAATTCCAGTTAATTTCCAGGCAAAACAATTTGTCTTCCCCAGTGCAGAAGATATTTCTAGCTTCACATAAACCATCCACCAGAAATATTTACCTAAACAAATGGAAAAGATTCTCTCTTTGGATGTGTACAAACGGCATTGATCCTTTCTCGGCACCAGTTGATAAGGCCTGGAATATTTAGCCACTTTATTTCAATTGGGAACTTCAACCTCTACAATTAGGGTTCATATAGCTGCATTTCGAATTTTCAGAATGGTTTTGTTGATCATTCATTGATGCCTTATCTTCTGTGCAAAGTTTTTCTTAAAGGCACTCAACATTTAAAACCCCCTTTCAAAGATCCGGTAGCGCCTTGGGATTTAACCTTAGTTTTACAATGCGTACTTCATCAGCCATTCGAGCCAGCAGCCACTTGTGACCTCAAGTTTTTATCTTGGAAGACCCTCTTCCTAGTAGCTGTCATGTCTGCTAGGAGAAGTACAGGATTTGTGTGTGAATCATCCTTGTATAATCTTGCATAAAGAAAGAATATCAGTCAGAACCAATCCTTCCTTGATTCCAAAAGTTTGACTCAGAGTCCAATATCAGCCAGACCATAGACTTACTGCTTGCATGTGTTGAACATCCACAACAATTACGTTTTTACTTGGTTAGAACAAAATCCTCTAGAAAATCAGACCAATTACTCTATCCTTTTTAGGTACCAGATTGGGAAAACCAGTATCAAAGGTCACCTTGTCAAAATGGTTGAGAGACTGCATTACCTTTATATGCAACCAGAATAAATTCAAACTGCCAACAAAAGTTCTGAAAGATGTTTCTACTTCAGCGATCTTCCAGTCCAGAGCTTCTATAGAAGACGTGCGCAGCTGCAACTTGGGCTACCACACATACCTTTATCACTCATTGCAAATTAGACATGGTCTCCAGGGGAAGAGCATCCTTTGGCCCTGTGGTGCTCAGGAATATTCTTCCTTAGGGCCACCCAGGATATAAAGTAGCTGGGGGACTGTGTCCCATCAGTCAAGAATAAATGAAGATTGACAACATCTGATAAAGAAGTTATGTTCTTACCATAACGTTCCATCTGTGTTATCGATCTTCATTCATTCTTGACATTCCACCCTCCTGCCACCTCCAGGAAACTCTTGGAAACTCTTGGAAGTTAGGACCTAGTCCAGAGATTTTATAGGGTTGTACCTCAGATAAGGCTTCTGTATTTTCTTAACTGATAGGCAAACTCGATCTGAGGTAATGTGAAGGGAGGCAGTATGGGTAGAGCCTTGGGTCGAGAGTTTTTGGCTGGTGCGAACTTTGTATAATGGCCGAGTCTGTTCCTAGGGTTCGGAACCAAACCCATCAGTCAGGAATGAATGACGATCGACAACACAGATGGACCGTTATGGTAAGAATATAACTTTTTTATTTCATCTGTTCAAGTAAAACATTATCATATCCTCTGTCCTTGAACTTGTATATCATGCTGGCCAACTGTCGAGACATTTCATCAGTACTGAGTCTGCTAACTCCTTCACTATACCTTTAAATGCGCGAGCAGCTTGCGTGCTTCCTCTGTGTGCATCTGTTTGCCTGAACTTCTTTTCTAAAGATTGTGGTAGTAATATTATTATTAACATTTTTCTAACTTACTATCTAGGAAGTTAATTTCTTTCAATGAATAGTCTAATGTAAATTTCAAAAAACTAGTCGTACGACTCAGATATTCGACAAATAATGGTAAATGGGAATGTTTACCTTCCTAGACCAGAAAAATGTCATCTACATAACGCTTATAGATTGACACATTATGTTGAATTATTGGTGGAGATTTATAAACAAATTGATCTGAAGTAGTTAACTTCATTTGATCATCAACCTGTGGGTTCCGGATCCGATCCAGCAGCTTACCAAGCTAAAGATCCGAGCTCCAAGCTCCTCCCCCTTACCCATACTAGCCTGCAATCTCCTTCCATTCCCCAGGACTCGTTTGCTGCGGCTTTGCCAGCAAGAGATTTCTGAGCTACAAGAGGTTAGTTAGGTCTAAACTCGTTTTTTCGGTGTGTGCGTCCCTTTTTGTGTCATTCTTGTCCTTATTCTCTATTGGGTGTTTTTTGGGTGCATAGTTTTTAACTTTTTTGTAGTTTAGAGAGTTGCCAGTAAATCCAACCAAGAGTGCTAACACCAGAGCGGGACTCAAACGAGGTATATCCAAAAAATGTTTTATCGTTTGTGTTGTGTGGATTTATTAAACATTTTTTGGATACAACTCGTTTGAGTCCCGCTCTGATTTTAAGCACTCTTGGTTGAATTTACTGGTGATTTTGAGTGCATTTCCGCAACTTTATTGAGTTTAGAGAGTTGCTTAACTCCAGTTGTATAGGCCCCCCTTCCTGCCCTTAGAGAGCATGTGTGTGTGTATCTGCCTCGTCTTCGCTAAGGAGGTATGTCTGAAAGTCAGAAACCGACTTTCTCTAAGTGCACAGAGTAGTCGGTTTGGGGGTCCCCATTTATCCACCGGCTGCAAAATTTGTGCGGCCTTTAACCCCCGAGCCCTGGGGGATCGCAGGACCAAGCTGATTCTTGCAGGACCGTTACCCACAGAGTCTGCTACTACTTCTGCTCCTCCAGCTACTTCAGCCACGGCTGTGGCTGTTCAGCCTTCCGGCCCTCGCCCCTGTCCGGGACTCCCACTCCCACCTCTTCACAGGGAGAGAGAGAGGCCAAGAAAGACCGACATAAGGAAAAAGTGAGAGAGAGAGAAAAAGAGAGAGACTGAGACAAGGGTCACAAGAGGCAGTCCGACACGGATTCGTCGGCTCCTCCTGCCAAGGTTTTAGTGTCGCCACAAAAAACTGCAAGGCCGTCTTCCCCTCTGCTCCATTCTCCACGTTTCTCCCTGGAGCCGGAGGAGGAGGCTTGGCCCGCTTCGAGGTCGTCCTCACATCGGCCCTCCCGGCCGGTGACGGTGGTGTCCTCGAGGTCTACTAGGAGCTTCTCTGAAGCCGATATGGACCAGATGATGAGGAGGTTTCTGCAAACTCAATTGCAGATTGGAGTGTTGTGGGCTCTACCCCCCAGCCGGATCAGGGAGTTCGGCCCCGACATTCGCCCCAATAGCTCCTTCTCCGATCCACCCTCTGGTTTCGGAGTCTATGGCTCCGAGGATCCCTGGAGTCAGGGAGCCGGCGCCGATAGTACCTCCTACCTCGACGCCAGCTATGTCATCGAGTTTGTCGGATCTGAGCACTCTGAGCCGGGATCTGGGTGTCGGATCTGAGAGGGATGAGTGTGTCTTCGGCTCCATTGTGGTCGGGGCATACTGTCTCCTTGGGCCCGGCTATGCCAGCCTTGGCTCCAATCCCTTCGTCAGATCCGAGGGGTATGGCCACCCACAGCACCAGCTTTAGGGAAGCCGGTTCCCCTTCAGCTTTTGACGTTGTGGAGAGGATTCTCTCTGGAGGATCGAGACCCCTCGCTCTTTCCTCGGAGTCCGCCCCTGCTCCCTCGCAACTGAGTTTGTCTTCCGTCATCCAGTCCTCCCAGGGACAGCCCAGGGACGGCCTGTATCCGATACGCTCCAGACAGTTCCCCTTGAGGAATATGAGATGGTTTGCAAGTCCCCCCGAGGAGGTCTCTCGCAAATGGTCATGCAAGAGGAGGCACATGGACTCCCCTGAGTCCCTCACAGAAGATACTGACGTGGAAGAAGGGGTAGGTTCCCCCAGATCACCTCCCGAAGAAGTCTCCTTCGGAGACACTATGGAACTTCTTCGCCAGAGGGGGGTTGGTCTACCCAAAAACCTACATTGGACGAGTCAGTATTTCTGGAGGCGTTCGATACAGGTCCATCTTCCTCTTGGGTGTTCCCCCCGGCTGATCCTCTGGTGGACCTTATCACTACCAGAGCCTGGAAGGAACCGGACACTGTGGAGCCAATACCCAAACGGCCCGGTAAGGTATTGAGTCCTCCTGCAGACAGTTACTTGGAGTAAGGGTTCCCCAGTTGATGCCATGGTGGTGGTGGCAGCCACCAAAAAGGAACTTGCCCAGGAAAGTTACGTGGTCCACCCCCCAGACAAGAAGTCCAGGGCGATGGATCATCTTGGAAAGCGGACTTTTGCTTCAGCTACCTTTGCTATAAGGGTGCTGAATTATATGGTCCAAGTAATCAGACTGCAGCGTGACCTTGTCAGAGAACACCGAGTCCCCCCCCAGAGTCCATTTTGGCCAAGGATAAACAGACTTTCTCGGCGCATATGGCCACTCTCAAATCTGTGTCAAATACATCCATGCGTTTACTCTCTCATGCCACCGAGGGAGCCGCTAGGGCAGCCGGGTCTGGTATTGCCATGAGGCATCATGCCTGGCTCCGGTTTTGCAATTTTTCAGAACCTTTCAAGGCGGCCTTCGCTAGCGCCCCCCTTTGACGGTTAGACCCTGTTCGGGAAGACCGTCCAAGATACGCTTGTCCAGAGTGAGAAGGATGGGAAAATGCTGTCAGCCGTTGGGATCCGCTTCTCTAACCCTCAAAGGTTCTTCTCCAGGAACCAGCGGGGGCAAAATAAGTTGTGGTTCTGGAAATCTCAGCAGTCCCAGAACACTCAGGACGCCTTCTCCCCCAGAGGCAGAGGGGGACAGGGTGGACGCCGGCCCAGAGGCAGAGGAGGACCAAAAAACGTCAGGTCATGGGAACCTTTTTCCGATCGACCCGCACCGCAGCCCTGAGGGGTTGCCACTGCTCCTCTCTGGAGGCAGTCGGGGGAAGGGGGGTGTTTCTCGAGGCACCTAGCCCAATGGGAGTCCATCACGTTGGCTCGCTGGGTGCTTCAAATAATATCCAGAGGTTATTCAATTCCCTTCATAAACAATCCACCCTGTAGAAGACGCCTCCCGGACATCCCACCCGCTCAAAGGGAGGCTGCAGCTTTGGAGATAAGAAAGCTGCTAGAAAAAAGAGCAATCCAGCCAGTGCCCCCAGACCAGTCCGGATCAGGTATCTATTCCAGGTTCTTTTTGGTGCCAAATAAGACTGGGGACTTGAGGCCGATTCTCGACCTATCTGCGATGAACCTATCCATTGCCAATGAAAAGTTCCAGATGGTCACTCTGCAATCCATCCTGCCCTTTTTGCAGGAGGAAGACTGGATGTGCTCAATAGACCTCAAGGATACGTACTACCATATTCGGATGGACAGGTGATCCAGGAGGTTCCTCCACTATCGGCTAGGAGCCAGTCATTACCAGTTCAGGGTCCTACCCTTCGGTCTCACCACAGCCCCCAGGGTGGTTTACCAAGGTCATGGCAGTTGTAGTGGCCCACCTGAGGCTTCAGGGCATTCAGGTCTTTCCGTACCTGGACGACTGGCTTCTCACTGCCTCCACCAGGTTTAACTTGTATTAGGCAAGGATTTCTTCCTTCAGTTATCTGGGTTCCTATTAGAATGACGATAATGCATTTTGTCGAATGCATTTTCGTCGACACACAAAGAGCGAACAGGCAACACAACAAAGCGGGTGTTCAGTGAATTCTTGATGGCTTTGTTGCTTTGCCATATTCTGCACTGCAGTGTGGTCCCTTGTCCGGTATAGCTCCCGAGTGTGAATGTGCAACAGTTACTGACCTTAGGGTTAGGGTGCGGGTTAAGGTAAGTGCATATGTATGAAAGTGTTTACTGTTTTTTTCCCCGTTAGATGTATGGTTGGGTTACGTGCATATGTGTATTCCGTTGTTTACTGTTTTTTTGGGGGGTACAATTTGGGTTAGGGTACATGTGTATGTGTTTGGAAGTGTTAAATGTTTTTTTTTTTTTTTGGTTGGAACAGCGATTTCTTTCCCTAGGAAAGAAATCGCTATTCTGTGGTGTCACCATTTTCAGCTTTCGTTGAAAATGTGTCTTTGAAACATCGTTCGCTGTTTTCAGCGTTTGATGTTTCAGTATAGACCCAGTTATCTACCCGGCTGAAAATTGCAATAAATTTCAAGAAGTCTTCCCTCCAACCTGTTCAAATTCTAGATTTCATAGGAGCGAGAATAGACTTTTTTCAGGCCAGGATATTTTTTACTCCAGACCGACTTCATAGCCTGGCTCTGCATGTATTGGCGCTCCTTCAATCCCCTGCACCACCAGCTGAGTTAGTCCTGAGAGCCCTAGGGTCCATGGCAGCAGCTATAAACCTCATTCCTTGTGCTCGTCTGCATATGAGAGTTTTACAGTGGACGTTACAGGTTCAGTGGTCTCTACTACATCAGTCTCTAGACTTTCCGATCCCTATGAGCAGTGTGTGCAAGAAGTCTCTCACATGGTGGCTTCGATCCCAGATATTGCGAGGACTCGCTTTTGTTGCTCCTCCACCCCAAGCCACGGTGACCACGGACACCCCCTGCTTAGGGTGGGGGGGGGCACTGCTCGGGCAAGACTGTCCAAGGCACGTGGACTCAGAGCGAGACAGTTCTGCATATAAATGTTCTAGAGATGAGAGTTGTCCTTTTAGTATTGCAGGCCTTTCATGCCTTTCTTTCTCTCTGTCAGTGGTCTGGCACATCAACAAACAGGGGGAACCAGGTCTTATCCACTTTGTTGAGAGGCCATGAGAGTATGGGAATAGGCTATCTCCACCAACCGTTTTCTGATGGCAACGCATATTCCTGTTCGATCCAGCATCTTGGCAGACAAGTTGAACAGGACTATCCTTACACCGTACGAGTGGTCTCTGAACCCTTATGTAGTGGACCAGATCTTCCTCAAGTGGGGTCAGCCTTGCTGCGATCTCTTAGCATTGCCATCTAACGCGAAGTGCAGTGAGTTTTTCGCTCTAATTCCCCTGATGCTCTTGTCCATGCTTGGCCACCTGGCCTTCTTTATGCGTATCCCCTGCTTCCTCTCATGACAACGTTTTTACAGAAAACCCGTCGGTTGGGGAGCAGAGTTATCCTCATAGCACCATTCTGGTCTCGTCAAGTTTGGTTCCCTTGCCTGTGGTCTCATCTCCTAGCTCCGCCCTGGATCTTGGATCCCATTCCGGATTTTATTCATCATCCGTCGGGAATTGCTCCCCCAAATCTGGACAGCTTCAAGCTCACAGCTTGGTTACTCCAGTTCCATTAGGTGCTAGGACTCCCGGTATCTCTTCCCCAGTTAAATCCATCCTGATAGCGGCACATAAGTCCTCTACCAGGAAAGTCTACAGTAGTAAATGGAAAGGTTTTTCCATTTGGGCTTCAGAGAAAAATCTGGCTTCTTTTACCGCTCCGGTTCCAGTGGTGTTAGACTATTTGTCTCATATTTTCCAGCAAGGGGCTAGCTCTTCCACAGTGAAAGTACAGCTGGCGGCTATTTCCCATTTTCATGTTGGGGAAAATTCAGGCTCCCTAGCTGCTGCCAGAAGTTGCAAGACCTTTTTGAAAGGTACTTTTTTTTTTTTGAGGCCTCCTATTAAGAATCCTTCTCCGCCGTGGGATCTGACTTTGGTCGCGCCCCCATTCGAACCTGCAGCATCAGTTGACTTAAAATTCTTATCATGGAAACCAGCCTTCCTGGTGGCTGTTACTTCAGCCAGGAGAGTGTCGGAACTTCAAGCCCTGTGTATGAAACTGCCTTACCTAGTGTTAAACAAGGATAGAGCATCTCTCAGGACTAACCCATCCTTTCTACCTAAAGTTGCTTCAGAGTCGAATATTAATCAGTCGATTAATTTGCCTGTATTCTTCTCTAATTTTCAAAATAAAGGGGAATGTAAACTTAATGTACTTGATGTGCACAGGCAGTTACGATTTTATTTACATAGATCCAAACCTTTCTGTAAATCTGATCAGCTTTTTGTTTCCTTTGCTAAACCATTTTTGGGAAAACCAGTTTCAAAAGTGACTTATCGCTAAATGGATTTCACTTTGTAGCTTGCAAGCCTATAGAGAACTTGGATTACCATCCCCAGAAGAGGTGCATGCTCACTCCACCTGCTCTATGGCTACTTCAGCTGCATTCTGGTCCAGAGTTTCCCTGGACGATATCTGTTCGGCTGCTACTTGGGCTTCCTCTCAACCTTCATGACTCATTATAAACTAGATCTAGAGGAAGGGCTTCCTTTGGCTCTGCAGTGCTCTGGAATATCCTTCCTTAAGGGCCTCCCAAGATTCGGATGGCTAGAGACTCTATCCCACAGGTTGATGATCAAATGAAGTTAACTACTTCAGATAAAGAAGTTATGTACTCACCATAATGTTCCATCTGAGTAGTTAGACTTCATTTGTCAGCAACCTTCCCTCCCTCCTTCCCCCTGACCTTGCTGGTTATTTGTCATTTTGGGCTCAATGTCCTATGTGTCATGCCTGATGTATGAGTTCGGGTCAGGTTTTTTTTGGCTTAGGTTGTTGGGTGTCACATTGTTAGGTGGCAAACTCGATCTGAGGATGGGAAGGAGGTTGCAGGGTAGTATGGGTAAGGGTGAGGAGCTTGGAGCTCAGATCTTTAGCTTGGTAAGCTGCCGGATCGGATCTGGAACCCACAGGTTGCTGACAAAGAAGTCTTAACTACTCCTATGGAAAGTTATGGTGAGTACATAACAACTTTTTCTTCGCAGTGTCCTATAGTAATGTTGGCATAGGTATTGGCTATGGCTGGATGTGCCCATAACCACCCCTGTTTTTTGATAGAAAACAGAGTCCTCAAATATAAATATATTCTTAGTCAGTACTACATCCATTAACTCAGATCGTCTCAATATTTCTAGCATACATATCACTGTGTTCACATAAGAACTCATGGATGGCCTCTATCCCATACTCATTAGGGATTACTGTAAATAAAGATTTAATATCTAATGTTACAAAAACAAAGCTATTCTTCTTTTTATACTTGTACCATTCATATAATTGGATAAGAAATGACCAGTGTCTTTTTTTTATATAGCTCTTCACCTTTGGTAAAAACTTACCAAGAATAGATTGTAAGGATATGGAGATGTGGGTACAGATACCCAGTCACTTCCAGGCACTGTCGGTCTCATTGGGGGATGCTGCAGATGTTTGTAGTATATGGAGATGTGGGTACAGTTACCCAGCCGCTTCCAGGCACTATCTGTCTCATTGGGGGGTGCTGCAGAGGTTTGTAGTACATGGAAATGTGGGTACAGTTACCCAGTCACTTCCAGGCACTATCGGTCTCATTGGGGGGGTGCTGCAGAGGTTGGTAGTATATGGAGATGTGGGTACAGTTACCCAGCCGCTTCCAGGCACTGTCTCATTGGGGGGTGCTGCAGAGGTTTGTAGTATATGGAGATGTTGGTACAGTTATCCAGTCACTTCCAGGCACTATTGGTCTCATTGGGGGGTGCTGCAGAGGTTTGTAGTATATGGAGATGTGGGTACAGTTACCCAGCCACTTCCGGGCACTGTCGGTCTCATTGGGGGGTGCTGCAGAGGTTTGTAGTATATGGAGATGTTGGTACAGTTATCCAGTCACTTCCAGGCACTATTGATCTCATTGGGGGGTGCTGCAGAGGTTTGTAGTATATGGAGATGTGGGTACAGTTGCCCAACCACTTCCAGGCACTATCGGTCTCATTGGGGGGTGCTGCAGAGGTTTGTCATATATGGAGATGTGGGTACAGTTACCCAGCCGCTTCCAAGCACTGTCAGTTTCATTGGGGGGTGCTGCAGAGGTTTGTAGTATATGGAGATGTGGGTACAGTTACCCAGCCGCTTTCAGGCACTATCAGTCTCATTGGGGGGTGCTGCAGAGGTTTGAGCATCTTTGGTAATCCATAGAGTACTGGTGTTAACTGGGCAGGGGATATTAAAGTAGTTAAATAGATCAGTAGAAATATCTCCTGTCAGTTGTAGCTCATAAACACACACATTTAACTGACTTATAAATTTTGCTATATCCACATATTAATTCTGACTAATGTAGTCTACCACGTTATATTTTAGGCGCATGGAGAGATTCGTAATAGTGGACACTGTCGACAGAGTAGCCTGAAGTTTTTTCTGCAACTTGGGAGAAATTGGAGTCTTCTGAGTAGATAACACTTGTCGAGTGAGATCCCTCTGCAATCTCGTGCAGTGTAGTCCAAAGCTCAAATAACAAAGGAGCCCAAAGCATACGCCCACTTCCCCAGTTAATTCATCTCCTGAAACTCCTTGTTGGGCAGATGGGTAGAAGACGAATCCTCTAACTCTATTCATCGTGTTTCACTGTTACAGTCCTTACAAAATGGGTTATCTGGCTCCCAGTAGCCCACAGTCTGCCAGAATACCAAAGTCATTGGTATATAACGTTGGCTGCCCTTGGTTTAGGCCTGACATCAGGACGGTGGGTACAAAAGAAGGCAGCCAACGCCATTTCCTCAGTCTTTCTTGCCAGGGAGCCTGAAGCAGATGCATTTTGCACTAGTGCCGGTTTGCCGAGTACCTTCATTTTGTATTCCGACTGCTTAGTTGAAGATATCCTCAGATAAGTACCCCGTTGGGGACCCTCTTTTCTTGCTTTAACGAATGTCAGAGAAAGTTAATAACTGTCCTGCCTGTAGAAAACAGATTCTGCATTGTGATTTTCACTCCTATTGTATTGCTTATTTGGGCCTTGAGCACAACGTCCCTAATTTTGTCCTGTGTGCTTCTTTCAACCCGCGTACCATACGCCGGAGGGTTAGGATCTTGTTCAAGCATTTCTGAGTTTGGCCTAAGTTCGTGAGTATGGCGTCTTCTGGTCTCCCGACTTCAGATGTTCTTAAGAAGATTACGGATAAGGAACGCGACAGGCTTAGGGTCAAATTAGTCAACATACCTGTTAAGTTGGTTGTTGGCCCACAGTAGTCAGTGAGGCGCTTTCTTTGCCCCTGCAGCCCGTGGATGTTCAGCAGCAGGCATCTGCAGAGACCTTTTCTGAGTCCTCCATACCGCAGGCTTCCACTTCGTCTTCTGACCCTCTACCAGTTGCCATCTCTGATTAATTCGGAGCCGCTAAGCAGGCGCCGGCTTCTGAGGCCTCTTTTCTCTGCCCGGAGACCAGATCCAGAGTGACCTTGATTCAGACTTCTGCTGTGGCTATGCCTCCTGAGTCCCTCCGGCTTTCTAGCAGGCCATCCAGCCAAAAATCTACTCCTAAGCATGCGTCGGCCTCCCCTCAAATGCCTCAGGCTCAGATGGTTAAAATGGCTAGTGATCTCTTGACCCTTATCAAGGGCTCTCTGCTACCTCCTTCTAAAAGGATTAGGGAATTGTGCCCAGAAGCTTTCTCTGCCTTAGACTCTGAGGTTTCCAGCAACTCTGCTGATGAAGAGGAAAACTCTCCACTTTTTTCTGGTTTTGAGGATTCTGATGCAGAAGACACCATCCCTTCTGCCTCCCCTCCCGAAGATTTTTCTTTTGGAGATGCTCTGAATACTCTTGGGGAGCATTTCAAATGGAAAAGTCAGGACTATCCTCAGTCTAAGAAACTGATTAGGGAATTCTTGAATTTGCCACAGCATAAGCCTTTGGCTATCCCTCCGGTTTTGGAAGTTGATGATGTTTTCATGGAGAATTCCTTGACTTCTAATTCTATTCCTCCTGCTCCCAGAAAGCCTGACTGGTATTATAGAGTTCCTAATTCTCATCATTTCCTTTTCAAGAATCCTACTGCTGATCCCAAGATTTCTCAGGGCCCTAAGGGTGTTAAAGCCACGGTTGCTAAAAATCCTGTTCCTTCTGACAGGGAATCTAGGGTCTTGGATAGATGGGGTAAAAAGGTTTATACTTCTTCCACCCTGCCTATTATGTCTGTTAATTGTCCTTTTCATATGCTTAAGTATCAGCATCATACTTTGGAGGCTATTAAGGCTAAAATTGCTGGTGTTCCTTCCCTGATGGAGAGTAAGGACTTGCATGATTTATTGAATTCTGGTGTTCCTTCCCTGATGGAGAGTAAGGACATGCATGATTTATTGAATTCTGGTGTTCCTTCCCTGATGGAGAGTAAGGACATGCATGATTTATTGAATTCTGGTGTTCCTTCCCTGATGGAGAGTAAGGACATGCATGATTTATTGAATTCTGGTGTTCCTTCCCTGATGGGAGAGTAAGGACATGCATGATTTATTGAATTCTGGTGTTCCTTCCCTGATGGAGAGTAAGGACGTGCATGATTTATTGAATTCTGGTGTTCCTTCCCTGATGGAGAGTAAGGACATGCATGATTTATTGAATTCTGGTGTTCCTTCCCTGATGGAGAGTGTGAGGACATGCATGATTTATTGAATTCTGGTGTTCCTTCCCTGATGGGAGAGTAAGGACGTGCATGATTTATTGAGTTCTGGTGTTCCTTCCCTGATGGAGAGTAAGGACAGGCATGATTTATTGAATTCTGGTGTTCCTTCCCTGATGGAGAGTAAGGACATGCATGATTTATTGAATTCTGGTGTTTCTTCCCTGATGGAGAGTAAGGACATGCATGATTTATTGAATTCTGGTGTTCCTTCCCTGATGGAGAGTAAGGACAGGCATGATTTATTGAATTCTGGTGTCCCTGATGGAGAGTAAGGACATGCATGATTTATTGAATTCTGGTGTTCCTTCCCTGATGGAGAGTAAGGACATGCATGATTTATTGAATTCTGGTGTTCCTTCCCTGATGGAGAGTAAGGACGTGCATGATTTATTGAATTCTGGTGTTCCTTCCCTGATGGAGAGTAAGGACAGGCATGATTTATTGAATTCTGGTGTCCCTGATGGAGAGTAAGGACATGCATGATTTATTGAATTCTGGTGTTCCTTCCCTGATGGAGAGTAAGGACAGGCATGATTTATTGAATTCTGGTGTTCCTTCTCTGATGGAGAGTAAGGATGTGCATGATTTATTGAATTCTGGTGTTCCGTCCCTGATGGAGAGTAAGGACAGGCATGATTTATTGAATTCTGGTGTTCCTTCCCTGATGGAGGGTAAGGACAGGCATGATTTATTGAATTCTGGTGTTCCTTCCCTGATGGACAGTAAGGACATACATGATTTATTGAATTCTGGTGTTCCTTCTCGGATGGAGAGTAAGGACAGGCATGATTTATTGAATTCTGGTGTTCCTTCCCTGATGGGAGAGTAAGGACATGCATGATTTATTGAATTCTGGTGTTCCTTCCCTGATGGAGAGTAAGGACGTGCATGATTTATTGAATTCTGGTGTTCCTTCCTGATGGAGAGTAAGGACATGCATGATTTATTGAATTCTGGTGTTCCTTCCCTGATGGAGAGTAAGGACATGCATGATTTATTGAATTCTGGTGTTCCTTCCCTGATGGAGAGTAAGGACATGCATGATTTATTGAATTCTGGTGTTCCTTCTCTGATGGAGAGTAAGGACATGCATGATTTATTGAATTCTGGTGTCCCTTCCCTGATGGAGAGTAAGGACATGCTTGATTTAGTGAATTCTGGTGTTCCTTCCCTGATGGAGGGTAAGGACAGGCATGATTTATTGAATTCTGGTGTTCCTTCCCTGATGGAGAGTAAGGACATGCATGATTTATTGAATTCTGGTGTCCCATCCCTGATGGAGAGTAAGGACGTGCATGATTTATTGAATTCTGGGGTTCGTTCCCTGATGGAGAGTAAGGACATGCATGATTTATTGAATTCTGGTGTCCCATCCCTGATGGAGAGTAAGGACATGCATGATTTATTGAATTCTGGTGTCCCATCCCTGATGGAGAGTAAGGACAGGCATGATTTATTGAATTCTGGTGATGTTCATCGTGCATACAGCTGCAGTCATAACAGAAGAGTTCTCCTGCCGTCAGGCGGGTCCTCGGTCGGCCGAATTCCAAAGTCTAGGTCCGGCGTCGGTTGTCGTCGCTTCTTCCCTGACGTCAGTGCGACAGGGGTATAAAGGAACCAGCCGACGCCATTTTCTTCAGTCTTTCTTGCCGTGTGGTGCCCGAAGCAGAAGCAGTTAGCAAGTGCCGGTTGGCCAGCTCCTGAAATTACGAATATTTTGAAACCGAAGTCTTCTTGAAAGCTAAGTACCCCATTGGGGAAACTTTTCATGCCTCAGACCGATGTCAGACAAAGTTAATAATTGTATTTCATGTGGGAAGCAAATACCGCATAAGGATTTCCATTCCCTCTGTATACCTTATTTAGGCCCAGACCACGACGTCTCTGTCTGTCGCTTTTGTGCTACATTCAACAAATGCACCATTAAGCGTCGGGCGGAGTTCGCCCATCATTATTTTGGAAAAACATTTAACTATATTATGTCGTCGGATACTCCGACTCCAGTTTTGTCTAAAAAACGCAAAGATAAGGACCGACACACGAGGTCCGTGGCCTCTACCGACACCACGCCAAAGCCGACTACACGTGGTCCGGGTCTCAGCGAGGCACCTACGCAGCCCCTGACTACCGATGACACTTCTTTGGCGGTGTCTCCTGTGCCCGGGGTCGCAGGCTCCTCGGCCCACACCCCGACTACAGATACCGAAGCCACTCTTGGCGTTGAACCTCAAAATGTGGACAGGTCTACCTCCACTCAAGGTGTCTTCAGACCTTCCTCTTCTTTCTCCATCAAGGCTTTCACTAAGTCTAAAGCAGCCATGCACTCTAAGAGACAAGCTACACAGGGCCCATCTCCAGGCCCCATGCCTAAAAACAGATGCTTAAAATGGCTGAGGATTTAATTACTCTTATCAGGGGTTCTCAACCCCACCGGACAAAGGCCCAGAGTGGAGGAAGAATCCCTCCTCTGATCAGGGCTCCATTATTTCAGAGCACTCTGATGATCAGGAAAATTCTTACTCCCCTTTTGAAGACTCTGATGCGGAGGAGTCCATTCCTTCTGTATCCCCCCCCCAGAGGATTACTCATTTGGGGAAACTTTGCATACCTTAAGGGAACACTTCCACTGGGAAGGCCAAGATTATTCAGATTCCAAGAAAAGGCTTAGGGAATTTCTCTTACTACCTCAGCACAGGCCTCTGGCTATACCGCCTGTCTTGGACATCCTAGATGATGTTTACTCGGAGGCCTGCCTTAACCCGGACTCTCTGCCTCCAGCCCCAGTTAAGCCTGACAGGTACTACAGGGTTCCTGACTCACACCAATTTCTATACAAAAGCCATGCTGCTGACCCAGAAACCATCTCACAGGGCCCCAAGGGATTTGCGGCCTCCACTGCTAAAAATCCATTACCTTCCGAGAGAGATTCCAGATCCTTAGAAAGGTGGGGAAAAAAGGTATATACCTTGGCTACCTTAACCATGAGGGCCTTAAACTGTCAGTTCCATATGCTAAAATACCAACAGTTTTTGTTATCACAATTAAAAAGTAAAATGTCACAACCTGAACAACCAGACTTGAAGGAGTTGCAGGATTTGATGCATAGTGCAGAACAAGTGGGTAAGCATACCTTACAATGTGGTTTTGATGCTCTAGAGGCCTCATGTAGAGCTGCTGTTACAGGATCAGTCATATGTAGACATGCCTGGCTCAAGGAACAAACCTTGCCTGATCTTGTCAAAGCTAAATTACTAGATTCCCCTCTTCAAAAGGATGTATTATTCGGTGCTAATGCTGAGGAGGTATTAAGGAAAATGGAGGAAAAGGCTAAATCAATGCAAACTGTGAAAGATTTTCTACAGGTACAACCCCCACGTTTCAGTAGAAATTGGCCTTCCAAAAATTGGTCCTTTCCAGCCACGGACAGACCCCAAAGAGGCAGATACAGGCGCCCGAGGGGCAGAGGACAATCCCAAGGATCGTTTAGAGGCAGACAATGGCAAGCTCCTACAAAGAGGTGGTGAGGATAACTTGCAATCATTCAGAAAGCAAGCCCAATGACTTTCCCCTTTGCATGCCAAGCAAGACTCAAATGGCAGCCCCCTTAGGAGGAAAGCTGGCATTATTTTCAAAAAAAATTGGCATATTGTCACAAAAGACAAATGGATCCTGGACATTATAAACAGAGGCTACAGATTCCATTTTCACACCCTTCCAAAAATGAGAGGCATGCCAAACCTGCCACACAGTCAAAGGGCAGAGGCACAAAGGCAAATTACAGATCTCATAGACATGAAAGCTATTCAAGAGGTACTTACGCACAAACAAGGTCAAGGTTTTTATTCCAGGCTATTCCTGGTACCAAGGAAGGGAAAAGATTGGAGACCTATTTTGGACCTATCCATCCTAAACACATTTCTACTCGTACCAAAATTCAAGATGCTCACTCTACAGCATCTTCCCATGCTGGGCAAGGAGTCTTGGCTGGTAACATTGGACCTCAAGGAGGCATACCTGCATGTCCCAATCAGGCAAAATTGCAGAAGATACCTCAGATTTCTTGCAGGTTCAACCCATTATCAATTCTCTGCATTGCCCTTTGGCTTATCTACTGCGCCCAGAGTATTCACAAAATGCCTGGCATCAGTAATTGCCTACTGCAGACTTCAAGGGATACAAATATACCCCTATTTGGACAACTGCCCAATCCAAGCGGACAGCAAGCACATTCTTCTGAAACATCTGGCTTATGTAATAATGTTGTTGAACTCTGTGGGATACACAGTCAACAAAAAGAAATCAAGGCTAATACCCTCTCGAAAGATAATTTTCCTGGGTGCCAACTTGGACACAAACACCCAGATGGCCTACCTCACGCCAGAGAAGCAGGGGCAACTAACTCAATACTTCAGAGCACTAGAAAATTGCACCAGGCTGACTGCAAGGAAAATCCTGCAGGCTCTGGGATTCATGGCATCTTGCATCTTACTAATCCCGTGTGTAAAGCTGCATATGAGGAAACTTCAATGGTACCTGAAAAACATATGGTCTCAACACAGCCACAGTTTGGAAACAATAATACCACTAATTCCATGTCTGCAAAAGGAATTTCTGTGGTGGGCTCAAGCATGCCAAGCAAACACAGGTCTTCCATTCAGCAAGCCTCAAGCAAATCAAGTCATCACAACAGACGCCTTGGACTACACCTGGGGGGCGCACATGGCAGATCGGTGCATTCAGGGCAAATGGTCCCAAAAAGAAAAGCACCTTCACATCAATCAAAAAGAAATGCTAGCAGTAATAAATGCTATTATAGCTTTCAAGGACCTTCTGCAACCAGGTCAACTATTGATAAGAACGGACAACGCCACAGTTATGTGGTACATAAACAGGGAGGAACACATTCATACCCCCTATGCAGACTGGCCATGTCACTTTGGAACATGGCCATGGACTTACAAATCGAACTACAAGCACAGTACTTGCCAGGCAAGGAAAACACGCTGGCAGACAACCTAAGCAGAAATATGACAGATCCACACGAATGGAAGTTGCATCAAAAAGTTTTTACAGAAATAATCCAAGCATGGGGAAGGCCAGACATAGATCTCTTTGCCTCCCACAAAAATCACCAATTGACAAAATTCTGTTCAAGGATTTTCCATCCAAAGGCCTGGAGAGTGGATGCTCTCTTTTTCAGTTGGACATCAATGACAGTTTATGCTTTCCCACCTCTTCCTCTGCTGCCCAAAGTTCTATTGAAAACCAGAGCAGACAGACCAAAGATGATTCTCATTGCTCCGGACTGGCCAAGACAACACTGGTACCCACTCCTGAGGAGCCTGACGCATTCCCCACCATGGACCCTGTCTCTAATGCCTCTTCTTGTGACTCAGCACAGCTTCAAAACTCTTCACAGCCAGCTAAAAACACTCAATCTAGCCACATGGAAGATTCCTTAGCATCACAACAGACCCTACTGCAAGGAGGTGCAGGATGTCATTTTGGAGGCCAGAAGGCCGTCAACTAGAAAAGCTTACTCCGCAAAATGGAAACAGTTTTGTGTCTGGAATGAGAAAAAGGGCCAGGATCCTGGAAAACTGAATTTACCTCAAATACTACAGTATTTAGCTGAGCTGCTAAGCAGTGGACTTTCATTCTCCTCCATCAAAATCCATGCCTCAGCCATTTCTGCAGAATACAACACTGATCCACCCTTATTCTCTCACCCTCTCTTAAGACAGATCCTCAGAGGGGCTAAGAATCTAAGACCCCCAAGGAAACAACTAATACCTGCTTGGGATCTCAATTTCATTCTGGAAAAACTGAGCTTGCCTCCCTTTGAGCCAGCTGCCTCATCAGATTTGCAATATTTGTCCTGGAAAACAGCTTTCCTACTGGCTATTACCTCAGCTCGTAGAGTTTCAGAACTACAAGCTCTCATGGCTGTGCAGCCTTTTATCATCTTCCATCAGGACAGAGTTTCCTTACGAACCAACCCGTCCTTTATGCCTAAAGTGGTATCCAGGGTAGCTTTGAATCTGGCCATACACTTCTCTACCTTTTATCCTAATCCTCAAAGCAAAGGGGAGAGATTACTACATTCCTTGGACATCCACAGACAACTACGTTATTATCTGGACAGAACAAAACGTTTCAGAAAATCAGAACCGCTCTTTGTGTCCGATGCTGTAGGAGCTCAAGGAAAGCCAATTTTGAAACAGACAATCTCAAAATGGATAGCCCACTGCCTACGCTTTTGCTATTCTTTTCATGGCAAAACTGTACCTACAAGCATCAGATCTCACTCCACAAGGGCCACAGCTACCTCTGCAGCTTTACTCAGAGGAGTTCCTACCAAAGATATTTTGGAAGCAGCCACTTGGAGTTCTGTGCATACCTTCTCCAAGCACTACCACCTACCATTATACTCCAAAACTAGAGCAGGCTTTGCCACTGCAGTCTTGCAGGGCATCCTGGCTCCTCCTAGTTACACCTAGTGCCTACCACCCCTTTCTTAGCTTTGGGATTCTACCCATCTGTTATGACTGCAGCTGTATGCACGATGAACATAGTACAGTTTTGTACCTACCATAAATGTAGATGTTTGAGTGCTAATACAGCTGCAGTCCAGGTTTCCCTCCCTCCTTCCCCTCTTGGGACAGGCCTATAGGCTAACACATCCTCATACAACCAGATTGGGGTATTCATTTATGATGTATTTGCTTGCAATTACTGTATTTTGATTATATTGCACTGCTTTATTACACAAATGTATGTATTGCCTTCCTTCTGGGGGCACCTGACATCTGGGGCAAGAAAAACTGAAGAAAATGGCGTTGGCTGATTCCTTTATACCCCTGTCGCACTGACGTCAGGGAAGAAGTGACGA
Source organism: Protopterus annectens (assembly GCF_019279795.1). Taxonomy (NCBI): domain Eukaryota; kingdom Metazoa; phylum Chordata; order Ceratodontiformes; family Protopteridae; genus Protopterus; species Protopterus annectens. The sequence continues at coordinate 44,263,786 of NC_056749.1, forward strand.
CAACCGACGCCGGACCTAGACTTTGGAATTCGGCCGACCGAGGACCCGCCTGATGGCAGGAGAACCCTTCTGTTATGACTGCATCTGTATTAGCACTCGAACATCTACATTTATGGTAGGTACAAAACTGTACTTTCCTTCCCTGATGGAGAGTAAGGACATGCATGATTTATTGAATTCTGGTGTTCCTTCCCTGATGGGAGAGTAAGGACATGCATGATTTATTGAATTCTGGTGTTCCTTTCCTGATGGAGAGTAAGGACAGGCATGATTTATTGAATTCTGGTGTCCCATCCCTGATGGAGAGTAAGGACATGCATGATTTATTGAATTCTGGTGTTCCTTCCCTGATGGAGAGTAAGGACATGCATGATTTATTGAATTCTGGTGTTCCTTCCCTGATGGAGAGTAAGGACAGGCATGATTTATTGAATTCTGGTGTTCCTTCCCTGATGGAGAGTAAGGACGTGCATGATTTATTGAATTCTGGTGTTCCTTCCCTGACGGAGAGTAAGGACATGCATGATTTATTGAATTCTGGTGTTCCTTCCCTGATGGAGAGTAAGGACAGGCATGATTTATTGAATTCTGGTGTTCCTTCCCTGATGGAGAGTAAGGACATGCATGATTTATTGAATTCTGGTGTTCCATCCCTGATGGGGAGAGTAAGGACAGGCATGATTTATTGAATTCTGGTGTTCCTTCCCTGATGGGAGAGTAAGGACGTGCATGATTTATTGAATTCTGGTGTTCCGTCCCTGATGGAGAGTAAGGACATGCATGATTTATTGAATTCTGGTGTCCCATCCCTGATGGAGAGTAAGGACATGCATGATTTATTGAATTCTGGTGTTCCTTCCCTGATGGAGAGTAAGGACATGCATGATTTATTGAATTCTGGTGTTCCGTCCCTGATGGAGAGTAAGGACATGCATGATTTATTGAATTCTGGTGTCCCATCCCTGATGGAGAGTAAGGACGTGCATGATTTATTGAATTCTGGTGTTCCTTCCCTGATGGAGAGTAAGGACAGGCATGATTTATTGAATTCTGGTGTTCCTTCCCTGATGGAGAGTAAGGACATGCATGATTTATTGAATTCTGGTGTTCCTTCCCTGATGGAGAGTAAGGACGTGCATGATTTATTGAATTCTGGTGTTCCTTGCCTGATGGAGAGTAAGGACATGCATGATTTATTGAATTCTGGTGTTCCATCCCTGATGGGGAGAGTAAGGACAGGCATGATTTATTGAATTCTGGTGTTCCTTCCCTGATGGAGAGTAAGGACATGCATGATTTATTGAATTCTGGTGTTCCATCCCTGATGGAGAGTAAGGACATGCATGATTTATTGAATTCTGGTGTTCCTTCCCTGATGGAGAGTAAGGACATGCATGATTTATTGAATTCTGGTGTCCCTTCCCTGATGGAGAGTAAGGACATGCATGATTTATTGAATTCTGGTGTCCCTGATGGAGAGTAAGGACATGCATGATTTATTGAATTCTGGTGTCCCATCCCTGATGGAGAGTAAGGACAGGCATGATTTATTGAATTCTGGAGTTCCTTCCCTGATGGAGAGTAAGGACATGCATGATTTATTGAATTCTGGTGTTCCGTCCCTGATGGAGAGTAAGGACGTGCGTGATTTATTGAATTCTGGTGTTCCTTCCCTGATGGAGAGTAAGGACGTGCATGATTTATTGAATTCTGGTGTTCCTTCCATGATGGAGAGTAAGGACGTGCATGATTTATTGAATTCTGGTGTTCCTTCCCTGATGGAGAGTAAACACATGCAAGATTTATTGATTTCTACCACTCTTATCACTAAACATTCTCTATATTGTGGTTTCGACACTTTGGAGGCTTCTTACAGGGCAGCAGCCACTGGTTCTGTCATTAGAAGACATGCTTGGCTCAGGGAACAGCCCCTTTCTGAACCTGTCAAATCTAAATTACTGGATGTACCTTTGCACAAGGACAATCTCTTTGGTAGCAAATCAGAAGAGGTGTTGAAAACGTTGGAGGATAAGGCCAAATCTATGCAAACTGTTAAGGACTTTCTGCAAGTTCAGCCTCCTCATTTTAGTAGACATTACCCTTCTAAGAATTGGACTTTTCCTGACCCTAGTAAACAGAGTCGTACTAGGTCTAGGGGGGTTACATGTCTTCTAGGGGACAGACTTCCACCCCTCAAAAGGCTAAGCAGTGGCAGGCTTCCTCTTTGAAATCAGGGAGTTCTAAGCAAACTTCCCAAAGCAGGCATTCCCAATGATTCCGGCCTTCCCCTGCCTGCCTCTGCGGGCCCAGGGTTTCCTTTGGGGGGAAGGTAAGCCATGTTTGCAAATGTCTGGTTCACTGTCACAGACGACAAATGGGTGTTCAAAACAGTATCCCAAGGCTACAAGTTTTCCTTTCACACCTTCCCTGTCCACGAAGTATACCCAGATATCCCCCCAAATCAAAGGGCAGAAGCAGAGAAACAAGTTTCTTCTTTACTAAACCTGGGAGCAATACAGCCAGTTCCTGCAGTACAGGTAGGCCAAGGTTTCTACTCAAGACTTTTCCTGGTCTCCAAAGAAGGGGGCACCAGGTGCCCTAGTCTGGATTTGTCCATTCTAAACACTTTTCTGGTATTTCCCAAATTCAAAATGCTCAATCTTCAGCAGTTGCTGCCAATGCTGACCAAGGATTCCTGGCTGGTGACTTTGGATCTCAAAGAAGCTTATCTGCACATCCCAATAAGGGAAAGCTGCAGGCAGTTGCTTTGCTTCAGGTCTGGGAACAGGCACTTCCAATTCTCTGCACTGCCCTTTGGCTTACCTACTGCTCCCAGAGTTTTTACCAAATGCCTTGCTTCAGTCATTGCTTTTTGCAGGCAAACAAACATTCATGATGTTATGTGATCCTATCTCGCCTACATTCTGACTGATGGGTTGCTTATGCCAAAGAGCGAAGTCTCTTACTGGCTGAGCTTACCATATCCCAGGATGCACCACTACCAGTCTCCCAGATCTCGTTTGCCGCTAACAAGTGAAGACATGGTCTCGAGCTGGCTGAGTTAAGTAGTGATTATTTCACTAGTTTTTCTGTCAGGATTTTCTTCATTCTCAACAAAAGCTGTTTTAACAGCTATTCTTGTGTTTAGAGTGCTTGACAAAATTCACTTGGTGAATTCTTGTGTTGTGTGTGGACTAGAGTACCTCTTGTCTGGAAAGGCCTTTCCGGTCTTTTATTTGTAGGTGACTTCGGTTCTGTTTGGATCTTTTATATTTCTCTTCTTAAAGAAGAACTAGCAGAGAGAAATTATTCAAATTTACAGAGTTTGTGCTGTGTTTTGACTACAGAGTATTGCAGTGATAACTGTAAGCCTATTCTAGGTGTGTCACCAGTGTTTCTTCCAGTTAGTTTTCTGAAATTTTCGATTATGTCTCAGAATCCTAGGCCTTGGCTTTAAGAAATGTGTAAAATGTAGCTTCAAAATGTCCATCACGGACGATCACTTCTGTGTGTATTGCTTAGGGCAAAACATTTACAGGAATCATGTAGTGTATGTCACGCTTTTTCCTCAAGGGTCCTCCAGGAGAGGAAAAATAAATTAATTCTTAAGGATTAATTAAACCTTCTTCAAGAAGCTTTGGCATCCTCTCCTTCTCCGCCGGCTCCGACCAGTCCGTCGGATCCGATCGCTAAGAAACAAAGGCAGGCCTCTCCTTCGGCTCCAAGGACTTTCTGCCTCGATGCCACCAGTATCGACTCCTCTGGCTTCGGAGCCGATAGCTGGGGCATCGAGGCGGGTCATCTTCGGCTCCACTGCTCGGAGCCTCCTCGGCGAAGTCCACCTCGGCACCGATGGAATCTGGTGTGTGTATTCCTTCCGATAGTTGTCGAGTCTCCTCGAGCCGGTCCCCTAGTCCTTTGGGGCCGTTGGAGAGGCCATCTCGAACCCGTTCTGTTTCCTCTCGGTCTTCGAGGATGTCAGATTCTGATATAGACAGGGTGCTCCAAAGACTGTTCCAGTCCCCAGTCTTCCAAAATTTGTTTCGTTCCGACCCAGTTGGCTTCGGAGCCGATGACCTTGGCCCATCCCATTGCCATTCCTCCTCCAACTGCTTCGCTCCGTCGAGCAGGTGCTGTCGAGCGTGGAGATATCAGGGTCGGCTCCGACCCTTACTCCAACCCGGCCTTCGGTCTGTCTCCCCGGACTTCTTCGGCTGGACCCGGGGTGATGTTTGGGGCCTATGCTTTCGGTTCAGCCTCCCTCGGTGCTTGGACTTTATCACGGCTCTGGGACCGGACACTCCCAGGATTCTGGGGTCCGCTTTCAGAGCCATGAGGAGTGCCTTGGCCAAGTCCTCTTCGCCATCTCTCGGCGCACCTTCCTGGGCGTGGAGACTGGGTCTTTGGCAGTTCCCTGTCCGTAGTCAGCGGAGCCCCGGGGCCTGAGGTTACCCCAGTGGGGTTCCTCCTCCTGAGGGTTCTTCGGAGTTGTCTTCGAGGAACCCCCAAGGAAGAGATCGTGCAAGAGGAAGCACGTGGACTCCCCGAGTCTATTACATCAGACACTGATCTGGATGATGCAGAGGGTCCCAGTCGTCCTCGGATGATGTCTCATTTGCAGACATCTTAGAGATCCTCAAACAACGAGGCGGCTGGATATCCAAACCCCTCTGCTGACGAAGTCAGTGCTCCTCAAGGCCTTTGGGGCTCAGCCCTCCGCCTCCTGGGTGTCTCCGCCTTCGACGAGCTTCTGGATTTAGTTTGTCGAACATCCAGATACCGTGGAACCAGTCCCTTCTCGTCCAAATAAATTTTTGTCTGCTCCCCAGAAGGAGTTCCTCACTAAAGGAGTGGCTGTAGATGCCATGGTGGTGGCATCTGCTACACAACAGGACGTGGCAGAGGCTTCCATCCTCCTAATAAGGAGTCTAGGAGTATGGACACCTGACTTCAGCGGCCTTTACTTTAAGGTCTCTGAATTATTTGGCACATTTTACCAGGCTTCAGAGGGATCTGGTCAAGGAGTTGTCAGATTCCCTACCTGAGCAGCTAGCCCAGTCGGTTAGCTCTCAGTTGGCTATCCTTCGCCAATTTCTAACTCGTCCATGAGGCTCATTTCCTATGCACAGGCGTGGCTCACGGAGACAAGCCTGGCTGAGGCCTTCAAGTCTTCCTTCCTTTGATGGGTCCTCATTGTTTGGACCCAAGGTTAAAGACACCCTTACCCGCTGTGAGCAGGAGGAAAACTTTATCTGCCGTAGGTGCCCGTTATTCCACTCCCTTCGGCCTTACCCAAGGCTAAAGGAGGGGAAAATGTGGTTCCGAAATCTGCAAGTTTTTCTCCCAACAGCAGGAAGATTCCCTTCCAGAGGCAGAGGACGGGAAATTTTTCAGGGAGACGCCCCAGAGGCGGCAGAGGCCCGCAATTCTGGAGACCGAGTCCTTTCGTGGCTCTTCAGCCTCCCACACGCCATGAGGGATTGCCCGGCTGTGCTGCTCGAGCCAGTCGGGTGTCGTTTGCCAAGCACCTAAAAGCCTGGGAGTCAATCACTCAGGACAGATGGGTGCTTCGATCATTGCCGGAGGTTACACCATCCCATTCACATACTCCCCACCGTCAAAATAATCCCGGACCCACCACCCAGTCAAAGGGAAATGGCAGCCGCAGAAGCTTTAAAGCTGCTAGAAAAGGAGTCATCCAACCGTCCCCACAGACCAGATCGGATCAGGAAATTACTCCAGGTTCTTTTAGTGCCAAAAGACAGGGGACCTGAGACCAATATTGGATCTCAGCAGACTGAACCAATCCACGAAATCCAAATTCGAATGGTCACGTTACAATCCATTCTCCCATTGTTGGAGAAGGATGTTTGGATGTGCTCCATAGACCTCAAGGACGCCTATTATCACATACCGATACATCAGGCGTCCAGGAGGTATCTGCGCTTCAGCCTGGGAGTCAGTCATTACCAATTTTGCGCTCTGCCCTTTGGTCTCACCACAGCCCCCAGGGTGTTCACCAAGTGTTTGGCAGTAGTGACGGCTCACCTGAGAAGTCTTGGATTCCAAGTGTTTCCCTATCTCGACGACTGGCTCCTGACTGCCACCACCAGGCATCTACTAATGGACAACCTCAAAGCCACCATCTCCCTGGGTATTACCCTGGGGATTACATTCAATTGGTCAAAGTCTGTCTTGCTGCCCTCTCAATGCATAAAGTTTATAGGAGCAGAGATAGACTCAAGATTGATCTTTCTTCCTGCCGAAAGGATCCAAACTTTACAGGGCCAAGTTCAAGCTCTGATCTCGAGATCCAAAGCCCCAGCCAGGATGGTTCTACAAGTTTTAGGCTCAATGTCTGCCATGGTTCTTTTGGTTCCTCTGGCAAGATTACACATGAGGATTCTTCAGTGGCTATTGTCAACTCAATGGTCTTTTCAGGATCTTCCCTCAATCATCACATCATGATTACGGAAATATGCAAAAGGGACCTTCGCTGGTGGCTTCAGACATCCAATTTGGATCAAGGAAAACCCTTTGTTCCCTCTCCAGTGGTTACCCTGACGACAGATGCCTCCCAGATAGGGTGGGGGGCATTGTCTGGGCAGGCTAGTTCAGGGCTCCTGGCTTCCAGAAGCTCTTCTCCACATCAACGTGTTGGAGATGAGGGCTGTACTTCTATCCCTACAGGCCTTACACAAGTTTCTTCCTCAGGGCATCATCGCCATCCACACAGACAACATGTCGGTGGTCTGGTATCTGAACAAACAAGGAGGGACCAGATCGTACCCCTTTGCAGAGAGGCCATGAGAGTGTGGGAATGGGCTGTAGCTACCAACCGCTTCTTGGTAGCGACCCACATCCCGGAAGGTCAAATATATTGGCAGACAAATTGAGCAGGACAATTCTCTCTCCTCACGAGTGGTCTCTAAACCACACAGTAGCAGCTCAGGTTTTCAGGAGATGGGGACCTATTTGCAACTCCACTAAACACCAAGTGCCAAAGGTTCTTCTCCTTGATCCCACACCAGGGAGTACCAGCCATGGATGCTCTAGCACAACCTTGGCCAACAGGGCTACTTTATGCCTTTCCTCCAATTCCGCTTCTTCCCAGAGTTATTCAAAAGCTTCTCAACTGGGGTCTTCAATGATACTGATTGCCCGTACTGGCCTCGTCAGGTATGGTTTCCCTACCTGAAGAAGCATGCAGTGGACGATCCGTGGACTTTAGACCTAAATCCATCAGTCGGGACATCGCATCAGTCCCTTCAATCTTTGAAATTGACAGCTTGGCTCCTCCACTTCCGACCTTAGTTAGAAGGCACACACTAGACCCGAAGTTGTTCACATTTTATCTTCGCCCACAAACCCACCACTAACAAATTGTACCTTAGTAAGTGGAAGAGGTTTGCTATCTGGGCTCAACTCAAGGGCTTAGACCCTATCACTGCTCCTGTCCCAGAGGTCTTGAAATTCTTAACATCCCTGTTTAATCAGGGATCTTCTGTCTCAACTATTAAAGTCCAACTAGCGGCTATCTCTAAATTCCACGAATCCATGGATCCTCCTTTGATGAGCAGCAGACTATGCAAAACTTTCATTAAAGGTGCAAGCCTATTAAGACCCCAATTTTTCATCCTGCACCTGATCTTGATTTAGTCCCCTTCGAACCGGCTGCTACATGCGAGTTAAAATATCTGTCTTGGAAAACTGCCTTCTTAGTTGCAATTACTTGCAAGAAGAGTTTCAGAGCTTCAAGCCCTGTCTATTAAGCCACTTGATTTTCCACAAGGATAGAGTATCACTTAGGCCTAATCCATCCTTTGTCCCAAAGGTCTGTTCTAGTTTCTGCCTCCAACAATCTCTAGAGCTACCGGTTTTCTTCCCAAAATTCTCCAATGAAGCAGAATACACTCTTCATAAATTGGATGTTCACAGGCAATTACGCTTCTATTTAGACAGGACTCAGCAACTTCGTAAGTCAGACCAGTTGTTTGTGTCCTCAGATAATAAACTGGGCCAAACCATCACAAAAGCTACTATCTCAAAATGGATCAGAGATTGCATAACTCAGGCTTATTCTTCTTGAATAAGCAACTTACAACATCTATCAAGGCTCATTCTAGCAGAGCTATGGCTACTTCTGTAGCTTTTCATTCCAAGCTGGCTATATCGGAAATGTGTGCGGCTACTTGGTCCAATCCGCACACTTTCATTTCCCACTACAAATTGGATGTGGCATCTAAAGGCGAGCTTCATTTGGTTCCACGGTACTCAGGAGTGTTTTCCAGTGAGCCACCCAGGATTCAGGTGCTAGGGACGCTGTCCCATCAGTCAGAATAGATAGGATCACATAACATCTTTTGTTATGTACTCACCATAACTTCAGATGTTTGGGATCCATCCCTGCCTTGGAGATCAGAAGAGATTGAACGGTTTTGAGCTCCACTGTTTTATCTTGTTTCATATAAGCAGGGTATGCATGTGTGCATGTATGCGGACAAACTAGTTCTGGGGGACTGGTAGTGGTGCATCCTGGGATATAATAAGCTCAGCCAATAAGAGAGGATCGGCTACCCATCAGTCAGAATGTAGGCGAGATGGATCCCAAACATCTGAAGTTATGGTGAGTACATAACTAAAAGTTTACCCTTACTTTGACGATTGTCCTATTCAGGCAAACTCTCCAGAGCAACTTCTAAAGGATTTGGACTTTGTAAAGAACCTTTTCACCTCTTTGGGCTACACCATCAAAGAAAAGAAGTCAAAATTGGTACCCACCAGGGAGATTGTATTCCTGGGAGTGAGCCTGAACACAGCCACCCAGATGGTATTCCTCCCTCAAGAGAAACAGATGGATCTTTCGAATTTCTTCAAAATTTGGCAAGCATGACCCAGCTAACTGCAAGGCAATTCCTGCAATCCCTGGGATTCATAGCTTCATGTATTCTGATGATTCCATATGCCAGACTGCATATGAGGAAAATACATTGGTACCTCAAAAACCTTTGGTGTCAACACACTCGGGATATAGACTTGATACTTCCTCTGATTCCCTGCCTGCAGACTGAGTTCCTTTGGTGGGCGATGGCCTGTGCCCAGAACAAAGGCCTGCCTTTCCGTCCACCTCCTGCCAGCCAGACGCTCACCACAGATGCCTCGGACTACGCTTGGGGGGCACATCTAGAGGGCAGATGCATTCATGAACTTGGAACTCTCAACAGGTTCATTTGCACATAAATATGAAGGAATTGATGGTAGTCCAGCAGGCCTTAATGGCTTTCAAACATCTTCTCTCTCTTGGCACTCTTCTCGTCAGGACAGACAACGCCACAATCATGTGGTGCATCAACAAACCGGGAGTGACACACTCTTGCCTCCTGAGCGGAGAAAGCATGATACTATGGTCCATAGCAGCTTCCATGGGCATTCATCTGATAGCTCAGTTTCTTCCAGGAAAGCTCAACACCTTGGCAGACTGGTTGAGCAGGCAGGTCCTGGATCCTCATGAGTGGCAACTAAACAAGACCATCTTCTATCACATCATTCAGCGTTGGGGCACTCCCCAGGCAGATCTCTTCTCATCTCCAACCAACCACCTTCTTCCAACCTTTTGCACCAGGGATCACAACAAAGCTTGGAAGGTGGATGCTCTGTCCTTCCCCTGAACACCGCTCACAATCTATGCACTCCCTCCTCTGCCTCTTCTTCCCAGAGTGCTGTTAAATATAAGAGATGAAAAAACCAAGGGCCGTCATCATATCTCCAGACTGGCCCAGACAACATTGGTATCCACTACTTCGCAGTCTCTTCCAGTCTCTGCCTTGGCATCTTCCCCTGATACCAGATCTCTTGGTTCTGGGGGGGGGGGGGGGGATTCTGCATCCTCATCTTCAGACTCTGCATTTGACAGCTTGGCTCATAATTTAAACCTTTCCCAGCAAGTGGTTGAGGTCCTTCATGAGGCCAGGAGGCTTAGCACTAGGTAATCTTATGCAGATAAGTGGAAAAGGGTCTCCATTTGGATGCAGACTAGAGGAGAAGACCCTTCTCAACCTGCTCTTCCTCTTATTCTTGACTACCTGGCAGGTTTGCTTAATGGTGGACTTTCCTTTTCTTCTATCCGGATTCGTGCTTCAGCTATTTCTGCTCATTGTTCCTTTGAGGATCCTATTTTCTCTCATCCCTTGATGAAGCAGTTCCTCAGGGGAGCTAGCAATTTTAAGCCTCCCAGAAGGGCACCTACTCCTGCTTGGGATCTTAATTTTGTACTTGAGAAACTTACTCTGCCTTTTTTTGTACCAGCTGCCCCAGCAGATTTGAAGTTTCTCTCCTGGAAGACTGCCTTTCTCTTGGCTATTACTTCAGCTAGAAGAGTTTCTGAGCTGCATGTCTTAATGGCAGTAGAGCCTTTTATCATCTTACATGTGGATTGGGTTTCTCTTCGAACTAATCCCTCTTTCATGCCTAATGTGGTTTCTAGCCTGACTCTTAACCAGTCTGTCTACCTGCCTACCTTCTTTCCTAACCCTCAGAATAAAGGAGAAAGGTTACTGCATTCCCTGGATGTGCAGAGACAGCTTAGATTTTCCTGGACAGGACTAAACTTTTTCAAAAGTCGGATCAGTTGTTGGTCAGTTTTGCTCCTGGAGCTCAGGGCAATGCTGTTACTAAACAGACCATTTCTACGTGGATTTCTCATTGTATTCACTTTTGTTACTTACAGCATGGCAAGGATGTCCTTCAAGGATGCATCTGCAGTCATCACATATGGGTTGTCCTGCCTCAGGCAGCCCTTCGGTCGGCCAGATTCCAAAGTCTGGGTCCGGCGTCGGCTGATGTCGCATTTTCCCCGACGTCAGAGCGCCTGGGGTATAAAAGCATCAGCCGACGCCATCTTCCCCAGTCTTTCTTGCCGCGTGGTGCCCAAAGCAGAAGCAGTTCGCAAGTGCCGGTCGGCCAGCTCCTGTAATTCAGCTACCGAAGACTTCAAAAAGCTAAGTACCCCGTTGGGGACTCTTTCTTGCCTCAGCCGCTGTCAGATAAAGTTAATAATTGTTTGACTTGTGGGAAACAAATACCTCATAAGGATTTCCACTCTTACTGCCTCCCCTGCCTAGGCACAGACTACGACGTCTCGGCCTGTTCAGCCTGTGCTTCCTTCAACCGACGCACTCTTAGACGTCGGGCGGAGTTTGCAGAGGAATTTTTTGGGGCTAGTTTTTCGTATAAGATGCCGTCGGAGACTCCGACTTCTCATTTAGTTAAGAAACGGAAGGACAAGGACCGACTCACGCGGACCGCGGTTTTGGCTGAAACCACGGCCAGGCCTACTGCGACTGTCTCTGTCTTGGCTGAAACAGAGTCCTTGGTACTTCCAATTACCGAAACCGCTCAACCGACTACCTCGGTCCCGGAGGCCCCGGCCGAGTCGGTCATTGAATTGCCAACAGAAACTGGTGTCCTGGAACCTTCCGACACCATTCCTTTAGACAAATCTACACCAGCACGTGGTGCAGCCAGGCCTCCTGCATCCATGTCCATTAAGGCATTCTCCAGGGCTAAAGCTGCTAAACTTTCAAAAGCTTTGCCTCCCAAGGTTATCCCTCAGGGACCCTCTACTGGATCACAGATTCTAAGCTTAGCAGAGGATCTTATCTCCTTAATTAGGGGCTCTCAACCTCATCCGGACAGGGGCTCTCAACCTCCTCCAGACAAAAGGCCCAGGGTTGAGCCCTCTGATCCCCACTCCTCAGATGAGGCCTCTGATGGCTCTACTCTCTTGGACCACCAGGAGGAGGCTTATTCGGCCTACGAGGATTCTGATGCAGAGGAATCTATTCCCTCGGCCTCCCCTCCTGAAGAGTTTTCCTACACACCATGAGAGAGCATTTCCAATGGCAGGGCCAGGAATTCTCTGATTCCAGGAAGAGATTAAGGACCTTTTTACATTTGCCTCAGCATAGGACTTTAGCTATTCCTCCTGTTTTGAATGTCATTGATGATGTGTACTCTGACTCTAGCACAACCCCTGATTCTCTTCCTCCGGCTCCTGCCAAACCCGATAGGTACTACAGGGTCCCGGACTCGCATCTTTACCTTTACAAGGCCCACTCTGCAGATCCAGAAACTATTTCCCAGGGCCCTAAAGGGGTTGCAGCTGCTACTGCTAAAAATCCTCTCCCCTCTGAAAGGGAGTCCAGAGCTTTAGAGAGATGGGGCAAAAAAGTGTATACTTCTGCTACTCTTTCTATGAGGGCATTAAATTGTCAATTTCATATGATACAGTACCAAGAGTATTTGTTAGATGAGTTGCATAAAAAGCTGTCTTCACCTGACCCCCTAGACCGCAAGTCACTTCAGGATCTGGTACATAACTCTCAACAGGTTAGCAACCATTTCTTGCAATGTGGTTATGATGCATTGGAAGCTTCATGTAGGTCAGCTATGACTGGCGCAGTCATACGTAGGCATGCTTGACTGAAGGAACAATCTCTGCCAGACCATGTTAAAGCACAGCTGCTGGATGCTCCACTGGAAAAGCAAAAGTTATTCATCTCCACGGCTCAGGAAGTCCTAAAGAAATTTGAAGAAAAAGCAAAATCAGTACAAACAGTCAAAGATTTTCTCCAAGTACAACCGCCAAGATTCAGCAGGAATTGGCCTTCCAAGAATTGGTCCTTTCCAGACACAGAGAGGTTTCAGGGAGGCAAGAACAGGTGTGCCAGAGGTAGAGGGCAAACTAGAGGCTCCTACAGAGGACGTCAATGGCAGCCTCCCAACCAGAGAGGTAATGCAGGACCTTCAACTGCTGCACAAGGACAGGCTCAATGACTTTACTTTGACACCGCCAACCAGGGCTCAGTTGGAAGCACCTTTGGGCGGAAAGCTTTCTTTATTTTCAGAAAATTGGCACAGTATTACAAGGGACAAATGGACACTACAAATAATAGACAAAAGATACAGGTTTCATTTCCACACATTACCAAAAAGAAAGGGCATGCCAGACCTGCCACCGAACAAAGGGCAGAGGCTTTGAAACAAATTTCCAGCTTAATACAAATGAAAGCTATAGAAAAAGTTCCTCTCTCAGAACAAGGCCAAGGATTTTATTCCTGACTATTCCTTGTTCCAAGAAAAGAAAAACAATGGAGGCCTATTCTCGACTTGTCCGCACTGAACACTTATCTCATTGTACCAAAGTTCAAAATGCTGACTCTACAGCAGCTCCTTCCCATGCTGGGCAAGGGGTCTTGGCTGGTAACTCGAGACCTCAAGGAGGCATACCTGCATGTCCCTATCAGACAAAGTTGCAGAAGACACCTCAGATTTCTTGCAGGGTCAGAGCATTATCAATTCTCAGCATTGCCCTTTGGCTTATTTACTGCGCCCAGAGTATTCACGAAATGCCTGGCATCAGTAATTGCACACTGCAGACTTCAGGGGATGCAAATATACCCATATCTGGACGACTGCCTTATACAAGCGGACAGCCAACAAACTTTGGTAAAACACTTGAATTATGCCATTCACCTACTTCAGGCCTTGGGATATACAGTCAACTTTCACAAATCAAGACTTGTTCCATCCCAAAGAATAACCTTTCTGGGTGCAGATCTAGATACAACCACCCAAATGGCTTTTCTCACAGAAGAAAAACAAAGTCAACTACCAGATTACTTCAAAAATCTGACAAGACAAACCCAGCTGACTGCAAGGAAAATCCTGCAAGCCCTGGGTTACATGGCTTCTTGCATACTTCTGATTCCGCAAGCAAGACTACATATGAGGAAACTACAGTGGTACCTAAGGAGTTTATGGACTCAGCACAGTCACAGCCTGGAAACTTTGATACCACTCATTCCATGCCTTCAAAAGAAATTTCTGTGGTGAGCTCAAGCAAGCCAGTCAAACAGGGGTCTGCCTTTCAGCAAACCAATAGCCAGCCAAACCATTACAACAGACTCTTCAGACCACGGATGGGGAGCGCACATGGAGGGAAGATGCATTCAAGGTCTATGGTCACAAAAAGAGCTACACATGCACATAAACCAAAAGGAAATGCTGGCAGTGATGCATGCAGTCGAAGCCTTCAAACCCTTTCTGCAACATGGCCATCTGTTAATAAGGACAGACAACACCACGGTTATGTGGTACATAAACAAGCAAGGAGGCACCCATTCCTATCCTCTTTGCAGGCTGGCAATGAATCTGTGGGAACTTTCCTTGAAACTCAATATACAGCTGCAATCCCAGATGTTAAGTTGTCAATCTCGCCTTCATTCTTGCTTGATGGGTTCGGAGCCGATCCTCTGCTCCGACTCGGTACTTTGCTAAGCTCGAGAGTCACTTTTACCAGCTCGAGGCAGCCCCATATCCCATGATGCAAGGCGGTAAGTACCCGATCTCGTTTGCCGCTTCGCTGATGAGGTCCTCCTTTTACCAGCTCCTGGTAAGTGTTTTATATTAAACTGCTTTTGCCCCTTTTTTACTTTAAAACTTTATATTTAACGTTTTTAGTTTAGATTAAGTCCCTTTCTGACTAGAAAATCCCTCACTCCTTAATCTTTTTAGTCTGGCCTTCTCCCCTCCCATCCCTCCCCTTGTTAGGGTGTGTGTGTGTGTGTGTGTGTGTGTGAGAGGTTAGTTATCTGATTATTTTTGGGATAACTGTTTCTTGGGACTGTGTTGTGTGTGTGTTTTGCAACCATGTCCAAGGAAAGGGTCTCAGGCTTTAAGAAGTGTGACTCGTGCTGTCAGAAGATGTCTCTGACAGACAGTCACACTTCTTGCCTATACTGCCTGGGACCTCTCCACCTGCAGGACTCCTGTGCAATTTGTCATTCCTTTAGCCAGAGAGTCCTGCAGGAGAGGAGAAACAAATTGATTTTAAGGGGCCTACTTAAACCGGAGGGCTCTCCGGCTAAGTCGGCTCCGAGTAAGACTTCCAAGTCTTCCAAGGCCCAGGCTTCTGTGTCTAAGCCTGCGGCCTCGGTTCCGACTCTTTCAGAGTCGAGATCGGCTCCGGCTGGAGCCGATCCTGGTTTGCATTAACCTTCGCACCGATGGCTATCGGTGCCGATACTGGTTCGGTCACATCGGTGTCGGCTCGATTGGTTCCGACCACCATGTGGCTCGGCTTCGGTGTCGGCGCCGACCGGCTCCGACACCCTTACCTTTATGTTTGTATCGGCTCCGGCCGGAGCCGATGCATCGAGACCTTCTGTCGGTGCCGAAAAGTCTTCGGCTCCGACTGCATCCATGGGTTCGTCGGCTCCGATGGTTCCTTCGAGGAAGAGGTCCAGGTCCCTTCCTTGGAACCGATACTCGGCTCCGGCCTCACCTCTCCTCTCGGAACGGAGCCATCGGAGCCGATCATCTAGGTCATCCAGGCTTTCTGACCATGATTTAGAGAGGGAGGTCAGTAGATTATTAAAATCACAGGCACTGGCCCAGATGCTACATAGTCCGTCTCAACAGACGACTATTAGTCCACACCCTTGCAGTTCCTCCTTCGACTCTACCTCAGAGTTTGGAGCTGGAGTCTTCGGAATAGTTTCTGCTATGGCTGAGGGACAGATACCCCCCCCCTTCTGCTCCCTCAGCCTCTACTCTTATCTCCTCTTCGAGACCTTCCTTAGAGGGATTCAGTGGTCGGGCTTCCCTGGTCTCCTCCGAGGGGGTGAGTGGCATCGGACCCTTGTCCGACCCCACTCTTCCCCTTGGAGCCTCGGCCTTGGTGAGCTCGGCTCCGACATCTGCCTCGGAGCCTTCCCTTTCAGTGGGCCCTGGAGTTCCGGTTTCTTCGGAACGGGTTCTCTCGGACCTCCCTGGGAGGGGAGCCTTCGAGGTGATGAAGAGTGTGCTGGCCACTGGACTCAGCCAGCAGTCTGTTCCCTTAGCTCCTCCCTCTACGGTGCCTGTCGATATCTCTGCCATCTCTCTTGCTCCCGGATCCAGAGATCCTCCATCTCAGGTTTCCCCACTGGGAAGAACCCCCTCTTCCGAGGATTCTCCTGATCAGTCAGGGGATCCTCCGCGCAAGAGGACTTGTAAGAGGAAACACGTAGACTCCCCCGAGTCTATCACTTCAGATACCGACTTAGATGAGTCGGAGGGATCCCCAAGATCCCCCTCTGAGGATGTCTCCTTTTCAGACATCCTAGAACTCCTTAAACAGAGGGGAAACTGGCCCTCCAATAATCCCTCTGAGGATGAGTCGGTATACCTGGAGGCGTTTGGATCTCGGCCCTCCACCTCCTGGGTGTCTCCGCCTTTCGACCCCCTTATGCAGGTTATTGCTCGAAAGGCGTGGGCTGCTCCTGACTCTGTAGAGCCAGTTCCTAGGAGGCCTTCTAAATTTATTACTGCCCCTTCGGACAAGCAATTCCTTACAAAAGGTGTCCCTGCTGATGCCATGGTGGTGGCGGCTGCCACTAAGAAGGAACTTGCAGATCCTTCCGTACCTGTTCATCCTCCTAATAAGGACTCTAGGACCATGGATAGGTATGGTAAGCAGATGTTTTCTTCAGCGACCTTTGCTATGCGCTCGCTGAGCTACTTATGTCACTTCACCAGACTCCAAAGGGACATCCTTAAGGAGCTAGGTGAAGTAGTACAGGATCCCACAGCTGTAGGGGCTCAAGAAAAAATTGCTTCGCAGCTAGGAACCCTTAATTCTATTGCTAACTCCTCCATGCGACTGATATATGCAGCAGATGGAGCGAGTAGGGCCGCAGGTACAGGTGTGGCTCTTAGACGCCAAGCCTGGATGCGGCTCTGTAATTTTGCAGATCCCTTTAAGGCGTCCTTCACAAACTCTCCCTTTGATGGGTCAGCTTTATTTGGCCCTCAAGTGAAGGAAACATTGACCAGGTGTGAGCAGGACGGCAAGACTCTTTTTGCCGTAGGGGTCCGTTTTTCCACCCCTTCTAGACCTTACCCTAAAGGACAGAAGGGTGGCAAAATGTGGTTCCGCAAATCCCAAGGAGTCACACCGGATACACATGGTCAGTTTACCCCTAGAGGCAGAGGGGGTAACAATAACAGACACCGCTCTAGAGGCAGAGGGGGTCCACAAAACCAGGGAAGCAGAGAGCCTCTCTCTGACAAGCCCTTTCAGCATCCCTGAGATGTTGCCCTACTGTCCATCCTTGGAGGCAGTCGGGGGAAGACTATCGCTGTACCCAGAAGCCTGGCGTTCCCTCACTCAAGACAGATGGGTACAGTCGATCATATCCGAGGGTTACAAAATTCCTTTCGAGGGAAGTCCTTTTTCTCACTCAAATTCCCTTCCAGATGTACCACCCGGTCTAAGGGAAATTGCAGAGTTAGAAGTATTCAAACTTCTACAAAAAAGAGCCATTCAGCCAGTTACAACAGACCTTTCAGAACCCGGAATGTACTCAAGGTTCTTTTTGATCCCCAAAAAGACGGGAGACTGGAGACCAATATTGGATCTCAGCAGACTCAACAAGTCTGTGTGAAAGACAAGATTCCGAATGGTCACACTTCAGTCAATTCTGCCCTTCCTAGAGAAGGACAACTGGATGTGCTCAATAGATCTTCAGGATGCGTACTATCACATAAAAATTCACAGGCGCTCCAGAAGGTTTCTCCGCTTTCAGCTGGGGTTCAGTCACTTCCAATTCAGAGCCCTGCCCTTTGGTCTCACTACAGCCCCCAGAGTGTTCACCAAATGTATGGCAGTGGTCACAGCTCACCTGAGACGTCAAGGATTCCAGGTGTTTCCGTGTCTAGACGACTGGCTCCTTTCAGCCACCACCAGGCATCAACTTCTTCAAGCCAGGGATTACACAATAAATCATTGCACTCAATTGGGAATTTCGATCAACTACGAAAAATCCTCCTTATTGCCCTGCCAGTCTATTACTTTCATAGGCGCAAACTTAAACACTGTTCGGATGTCAGCTACCCTCACAGATCAAAGAATCTCAGACATTCAAAGTCACGTGAGGATCATTCTAGCCAGCAAGAAAGTACAGGCCAGAACGGTTCTAAAGGTGTTGGGCCTCATGGCTGCGGCCATTACCCTTCTTCCCCTGGCCCGCTTCTACATGCGCCTGCTTCAGTGGATGTTGTTCACTCAGTGGTCTTACCAACAACTTCCGATGCGTCACCACATACTGGTGACACAGATTTGCAAGAATCATCTTTCATGGTGGATTACTTCTCCCCAGATTCACCAAGGCAGACCCTTTGTACCCCCAGCCCCGGTAGCCACTGTCACTACGGACGCCTCCCTGATCGGGTGGGGGGGTCATTATCAGGGCGGGATGGTTCATGGGACGTGGCAACCGTTCGAATACCACCTGCACATAAATGTCCTAGAGATGAGAGCAGTGCTTTTAACGTTGCAAGCCCTCAACAACTTTCTTCCCTTGGGGACAATTGCAGTCCACACAGACAACATGTCTGTAGTATGGTATATCAACAAACAGGGCGGAACCAAGTCCTACCCCTTGTGTTGAGAAGCGCTCAGACTTTGGCAATGGGCGATCTCCTCTCATCGGTTTCTGGTAGCAACGCATATCCCTGGGAAAACCAACATTTTAGCGGACAGATTGAGCAGAGCTATTCTCATGCCTCACGAGTGGTCTCTCAAACAATCTATAGTGGAGGAGATTTTTCTAGAATGGGGCCGCCCATGTTGCGATCTTTTTGCTACTCCCCAAAACAGCAAATGCCCAGACGTCTTCTCTCTCTTCCCACTGCCAGGCCATCCCCCCAGAGACGCTCTGACCCAGGATTGGCCCCAGGGACTTCTTTATGCCTTTCATCCCTTTCCGCTGATTCCACAAGTAATCCAGAAAGCCACCGTTTTGAGAGCTAAAATGATTCTCATTGCTCCTTATTGGCCTCGACAAATTTGGTTTCCGTTCCTCTATCGTCACCTTTTGGTGCAGCCGTGGCATCTGGACCCAGTGCCAGATCTTCACCAATCGGGTCAGCTGCACCGGTCTATCCTTTCTCTCAACCTCACAGCATGGTTGCTCCACTTCCGTCCTTAGCCAGGCTTCCTATGATCTCTAATCCTGTTAGAGACATCATAGTAGCTTCCCTAAAATCCTCCACTAGGAGGATTTATACTAGCAAATGGAAACGCTTTTCTTGTTGGGCAAAAGCTAAAAATATTGATCCCTTTACTGCTCCAGTACAAGCAGTTTTGGATTTCTTAGCGGAAATCTTTCACGCGGGCTCCTCTTCTTCCACGGTCAAAGTTCAGTTGGCTGCTATCTCGAACTTTCATGTCGGGTTCGCAGACCACAACATTATGTCCCACAGGCTTTGTAGAGCCTTCTTAAAAGGAATTTTTCTCCTGAAGCCTCCAATCAGGAGTCCTCCTCCTCAATGGGACTTAAATTTAGTGCTGACATCCTTGATTCTTCCTCCCTTCAAGCCAGCTGTTTCATGTTCCCTGAAATTTCTTTCATGGAAAACTTTATTCCTGGTTGCTATTACATCGGCTAGGAGGGTGTCTGAACTTCATGCTCTATCTGTTCGCCCCCCCTATTTAGTCTTCCACAGAGACAGAGTATCATTGAGAACTAATCCGACCTTTTTGCCTAAGGTCGCCTCAAAGACTAATTTGAATCAGGCTATTGATCTCCCTGTATTTTTCCCAAACTACTCAAACAGATCGGAACAAAAATTACATTATCTTGATGTTCACCGCCAACTCAGATATTATTTGAACAGAACAAACCAATTCAGGAAATCCGATCAGCTCTTTGTTTCTTATGCTGATAACAAGAAAGGCCTTCCTGTCTCAAAAGTGACCTTATCTAGATGGCTTTCTTCTGTCATCTCTGAAATTTATCAGCTCAGGGGAAAACAGCTGTGCTCGAAACCTAAAGCGCATTCAACCAGAAGCTTAGCCACTTCCACAGCTTTTCAAGCTAGACTTCCATTAGACACTATTTGTGCAGCAGCCACTTGGGCCACTCCTCATACCTATGTTTCCCATTACAAATTGGATTTGGCCTCCAGGGACAGAGCCAGTTTTGGCTCTACAGTTCTCAAGAGTCTGTTCCATTGAGCCACCCAGGATAGAGGTGCTAGGACGGTCCCATCAAGCAAGAATGAAGGCGAGATTGACAACTTAACATTGAGAAGTTATGTGCCTACCATAACGTTCCATGTTAGTTGTCTTCTCTCGCCTTTTTCTTGCGACCCTCCCTCCTTCCCCCTGGCCTGGACAGACCTTTCTCTCTACATGGAAGTATACTTCTGAAGACCATACAGTGCTGGTCCTCCAACCATCCTTCAGGCCTTTTCTCTCCTTCTTTCTTCCTTTGGAAGTTATTTATGCTAGATGTTATTGCCTATAGACAACAAACGAGATCTGGGTACTTACCGCCTTGCATCATGGGATATGGGGCTGCCTCGAGCTGGTAAAAGTGACTCTCGAACTTAGCAAAGTGCAGTGGCAAGATCGGCTCCGAACCCATCAAGCAAGAAAGAAGGTGAGAGAAGACAACTAACATGGAACGTTATGGTAGGTACATAACTTCTCATTTGTGCCAGGGAAAGACAATATACTGGCAGACAGCTTAAGCAGAAACATCATGGATGCACACGAATGGATGCTGCACCCAGACATCTTTCTACAGATAACACAATCATGGGGGAGACCGGACTTAGATCTTTTTGCTTCCCCCCACAATCAACTGAAGAAATTCTGCTCAAGGACATACCACCCACAAGCATGGAAAGTGGACGCCCTCTCTTTCAACTGGAGAACTCTAACAGTGTATGCATTTCCACCTCTCCCATTAATGACCAAGGTTTCACTGAAGATCAGGACAGAGCAGCCAAAGGTGATTCTGATAGCTCCGGACTGGCCAAGACAGCACTGGTACCCACTATTAAAGAGCATGTCACGTACGAAACCATGGCCTCTCCCTCTATGGCCACTTCTACTGACACAGCACAATTACAAAACTCTGCATCCCAACCTGAAAACCTTGCAACTAACAGCCTGGAAAATACCTTGACTCCTCCTCAGGACAAGCTATCCCAGAGAGTGAAAGATATTATTATGGAAGCTCGCCGGCCTTCCACAAGAAAGGCATATTCAGCAAAATGGAAAAGATTTCACATTTGAAACACCACAAAGGGCCTAGATGCGACAGTGATGAGCATGGCACATATCCTGGAATACTTGGCAGAAATGTTCCACAATGGTCTGTCTTACTCTTCCATTAAAATTCATGCTTCAGCAATTTCAGCAGAGTACAATACTGATCCGCCTGTCTTCTCTCATCCTCTCCTAAGACAGTTTCTAAGAGGAATCAAAAACATCAATCCTCCTAGGAAACCACCTCTACCTACTTGGGACCTTAACTTCGTGTTGGAATAACTAACACGGTCTCCCTTTGAACCAGCAGCATCTGCAGAACTACAGTTCCTGTCTTGGAAGACTGCTTTCCTGCTGGCCATAACCTCAGCAAGAAGAGTATCTGAGTTACAGGCTCTTATGGCAGTGCAGCCTTTTCTTATTTTTCATCAGGACAGAGTTTCACTAAGAACCAATCCTACATTTATGCCAAAGGTGGTATCCAGGGTTTCATTAAATCAAGCATTTACCTACCTTCTTTCCAAATCCACAAAACAAAGGGGAGAAACACACTGTGGACATACACAGACAGTTGCGCTACTACTTGGACAGAACTAAAGGTTACAGAAAAACTGACCAGCTGTTGGTAGCATATGCTGCTGGTACACAAGGAAAAGCAATTTCCAAACAGACCATTTCAAAATGGATAGGGAATTGCATTCGCTTTTGTTACTCCTTTCATGGGAAAACTGTGCCAGCTAACATTAGACCTCATTCCACGAGAGCCACAGCCACCTCCACAGCCTTCTTAAGAGGGGTGGCTACCTAGGACATTTTAGAAGCTGCTACATGGAGCTCTGTGCACACATTTGCCAAGCATTACAATTTACCTTTATATTCCAGATCCAGAGCAGGCTTTGCTACGGCAGTCCTGCAGGGCATTTTAGCTACACCATCCTTTACATAGTTCCTCCACCCCCAGATTGGCTATGGTATTCTACCCATATGTGATGACTGCAGATGCATCCTTGAAGGACATAGTACAGTTTTGTACCTACCATAAATGTAGATGTCCGATAGGTATGCATCTGCAGTCAGGTTTACCCTCCCTCCTTCCCCTCAGTGGTATTACTTGGGTACTTACCCCTCTAATAGCTAGCTGGGGGGATCTATTATGGTGTATTTGTTTTTATATTATTGTGCATGTTTGGTTTTTTTAAATGCATCTCTCCAAATTTAGCCTTCCTTAGAGGGCACCTGGCATCTGGGGCAAGAAAAACTGAGGAAGATGGCGTCGGCGGATGCTTTTATACCCCAGGCGCTCTGACGTCGGGGAAAATGCGACATCAGCCGACTCTGGACCCAGACTTTGGAATCCGGCCGACCGAGGGGCTGCCTGAGGCAGGACAACCCATACGTGATGACTGCAGATGCATACCTATCGGACATCTACATTTATGGTAGGTACAAAGCTGTACTTTCCTCCTCAGGGTATTAGAACCCATTCTACTAGGGCAGCCTGTACCTCAGCAGCCTTAGGAGGTGTACCTACTAGGGACATACTCAAAGCAGCTACATGGACTTCTGTCCACACTTTCACTAAACATTACAATTTGCCCTTGTTTTCTAAGTCCAGGGCTGGTTTTGCCAATGCAGTGTTGCAGGGCATCCTTACCAACCCTTAAACAGTGGGTGTTCCTTTTGTGTTTTTTTTTTCTGGGCTTTGGGAATCAACCCATTTTGTAAGGACTGCAACAGTGAAACACGAACATAGTACAGTTGTGTACACTTGCCATAAATGTAGATGATCGAGTGTATTCACTGTTGCAGTCCAGGTCCCCCCTCCCCTTCCATCCCCCCTTTTTTCCTAGGGCACAGACTGGATTTTTCTTTTTTGGTCTAATCTTTTTAAGGGGGGCTCCTGACAGTTAAGGCAAGAAAAACTACGGAAATGGCGTTGGCTGCCTTCTTTTGTACCTGACGTCCTGACCTTAGGCCTAAACTGAGGGCAGCTGACATCATATACCAAGGACTTTGGTATTCTGGCCAACTATGGGCTACCGGGAGCTGGATAACCCATTTTGTAAGGACTGTAACAATAAATACGCTCGAACATCTACATTTATGGTAAGTGTACACAACTGTACTTTCTTGGTGGCTGCTGCTATCATTCTGCAGTTCACAGGGTTTGTTTGGACCAATATAGTTGGTCTTTGGTGGGTAGGAAGTATCTTACCCGTTTTTTCTTGGAACCGCTTTGAAGGTGTAAAGTTCCTTCTATGACTTCTTAACCATCAATTCTATAACCTTGTCAGCAGGAGGGACCACGCAAGACT
Organism: Protopterus annectens; assembly: GCF_019279795.1. Taxonomy (NCBI): domain Eukaryota; kingdom Metazoa; phylum Chordata; order Ceratodontiformes; family Protopteridae; genus Protopterus; species Protopterus annectens. The sequence goes on from NC_056749.1 coordinate 44,287,201, forward strand.
TGCATGGTGTCATTCTGTACGTCTCAAAATATATGACCTCATTCTGAGGACCATGGACCATACAAGTTCCAGGATATCTCCAAAGGAAGCATCCTGGGGAGGGAATTGTTGGGATCCCTATTTATCCTGATTTGTTGTCTAAAGTGACTTACTCCAGAGGTGAGTCCTTCTGTTTTCTCTTACACATCCTCTTCTTAAGTAGCTCAGGAAATGAGGCTCCTGAGTTCTGTGAGAATTATCTCTGTGCTAGGGCAAAAAGTTTGGGGTCAGTAGAACTCTGTTGACCCAAGGATGACTTTGCAGAAGAGATTGGCCAAGGGCCAAGAGATGGAACCATTGCTGGTGGAACCTTTGGATCTGTCATTTGGAGTGAAGAAATTGTCCTGTCCAGCACTTGGAAGGCCATGCCCACCTCTAGCAGATACAAAGTGGCCACTTCTATAGTCAGATCCTATTCCCCAACTTTGGAATGAGACAGTGACTTAAGAGGGTATCTGCAATTGCATTAGGAAAGCGAGCACTGATGCAGGGATTGGACCTGAAAAATCAAAGGCAGATGTGTCCAAGCCCACCTGCCCTCTTATATTTCAGACTTGTGATTTTGATCCAACAAGGTTGGAATGGAGTGAGTTGGGTCAAACAATCTTGCAGCAGATGAAACAGCATCCAGGTAAACGGACGGATCCTTGACAACTGCAACTAAGGATAAAGTGGACAGATCCTACTGGCTTTAGAGCCAAATGGGTAGGAATGACTCCCATCTCTATCTGGGTGTGTAGAAACTCCTGCAACAGCTGATTCAGATCTATTTTTGTAGTACCTGAAGGATCTAGTCAAAAGAGTCAAGGAAGGTATGAAGGATGTCAATCTGTTTTGTCCAGGAACTGCTTTATTTGAGAATAATTATAATAGGCTGTCTAATCTCTGGATCCAGGGAAGGAGGTAAATCTGGGTCTGAGCTGGAATCAGAGCTAAAGTACCACTCCTCCTTTTCTTTGGATCGAAGTATTTTGTTTTCAAAGTTTTTTGACTGACTTTTTAACCCTTTAACAACTGGCTTATTCTGGCAGTCTGCCAAAGCTCCAAGTCCAAACGCAATACTGATCACAGAACACAGAAAAATGGGGACTGCCAGACATACCATACAAAGATTGTGGAGAATCCTGCAGAGGGATCTTGTGGCCACACTGAACATTTCTTAACACTAGTTGACCTCTCCATGTCGTTGAAGTCTGAAAGTCAACACCAAGTACAGGAGCACAGCACTGAAAGTCACCACATATGTCATTAGTAATTAGAGAGAAATACTAACCCGCTGTAACAGATTACCGCAGAAACTACTACTTGTACTTGTGTTAAACAACACACTAAGCATCTCAGTACATGAGAACACCAAAACTACAATCTTGATCTCTAGTTTAACAAGTAAAACTATCCAAAAACTACTATATCCATGAGAATGTATATATAAAACACAGTAAAGGCGGGAAGGAAGATGGTGGTGGAAAAAGCACCAGCAAGGAAAGAAATGCTCAGCTGACAGAAGAAGGTTACTGAGGACAGAAAAAATATTTGTAATCACACAGAAAAAGCAGTTGTACTATCTTATCCTAAGAAGAATCATCAAAATCTATGCAAAAAAATATTTTTTTTAAGGTGAAGCACCTATCTGCCCAGCTCTTGCTGCTACTCAGAAGGTAGCAAATGAGATCTGGGTTAGTGAAAGGGAAGTAGGATATTATGGAAAGGAAAGATTTTAAAGTTCTCAAGGCTGGAGCACAAAACTTGTTGGATCGGAGTGGTGGCTCAAGGAATCGTATGTTTGGATTGTCAGAATGAATAGGGTAGACCTATTTCAGTATGGTCATGGTGCAGTCAGTTTTATGCTGCCACAAGGCAGATGAATGGATGTGGTCTGTGGATCTTCAGGACACTTCTCTCCACATAAAGATCGCTAAAGAGTCCAAGGGAGTTCTGCACTACCAAATGGGAGCAAGTAGTCCCCAATGTAAAATGCCCAGTGTGCTCACCAAATGCATGGCTGCTGTTGCAGCTCGTCTGGAACTTCTGGGAAACAGAATTTTTCCGTATTACTGGCTTCTGGAATGCCCCCCTCGATGGGGTCCCTTCAGCAAACAAGGAATTATGTTCTTCACCTTTGCAACTTTCAAAGTATATGTGTAAAATGACAGAAGTCCAACCTGAACTCCATTCAGAGACCAGTCTTTCTGGGACGTCGGTTTGATACCACTCTTTCCATTGATGTCCTTCAAGAATGCAACTGCAGTCATAATATGTGAGTTGTCCTGCCTCAGGCAGCCCTCGGTCGGCCGGATTCCAAAGTCTGGGTCCGAATTCGGCTGATGTCGCATTTCTCTCCGACATCAGAGCGGCTGGAGTACATAAGCATCAGCTGACGCCATTTTCTTCAGTCTTTCTTGCCGCGCGGTGCCCGAAGCAGAAGCAGTTCGCAAGTGCCGGTCGGTCAGCTCCTGTATTCTGCGATACCGAAGTCATTAAAAAAGCTAAGTACCCCGTTGGGGACCTTTTCTTGCCTCAGTCCATGTCAGAAATTACTGAAAAAGTTAACAATTGTCTTTTTTATGGTAAACAAATACCTCATAAGGATTTCCACTCTTACTGCCTCCCTTGCCTGGGCCCAGACCACGACGTCTCGGCCTGTGTAGCCTGTGCTCGCTTCAACAAGCGCACTCTCAGGTGCCGGGCGGAGTTCGCTGAAGATTTTTTCGGCGATAAATTTGCTTACACCATGCCGTCGGATCTTCTGACATCGCAAACTCCCAAAAAGCGAAAAGACCGGGACCGACATCCTCGGCCCGCGTCTACCACCGACTCCACGCCAAAACCTAGCGCGAGTGCTCCGGTTCCCTCTGAGATGGTCTCTCCACTGCTCCGAACCGAAGACACCGCATTACCGACGACTCCGATTCCAGATATTACTCCGACGCCAGTTATAGACTTTCCTCCGGATACCGAAACCGAGGAAATGCCCGAGACTATTGCTGTAGACAAGGTCACTCCTGCACGTGGAGCTGCCAGGCCTCCTATGGCCATGTCTATTAAGGCCTACACTAGGGCTAAGGCAGCCAGCAAAACAAAGCATATTGCTTCCAAATCCTTACCTCAGCCGACTCCGGAGACACAAATTATGTCCATGGCTGCTGATTTAATTTCCATGATCAGATGTTCACAGGCCCATCCTGAGAGAGCATCCCAGCCTCCTCCTGATAAAAGGCCCCGGGTTAAACCCTCTGACCCTTCTCCTTCTGATGAAGACTCTGAGGGCTCTGTCCACTCTGATAGCCAGGAAGAGCTCTTCCAGACCTATGAGGACTCGGATGCAGAAGATTCCATACCTTGGCCTCCCTCCTGAGGATATTTCTTTTGGGGAAGTTCTGCACACCATGAGGGAACATTTCAAGTGGCAGGGTCAGGAATATTCTGATTCTAGGAAACGCCTTAGGACTTTCCTTAAGAAGCCTCAGCACAGGCCCTTAGCTATTCCCCCTGTACTTGATGTTCTGGATGATTTGTATTCTGATTCTAGTGCTACCCTGATTCTCTTCCTCCTGCTCCAGCCAAGCCAGACAGGTATTACAGGGTCCCAGAAACTCATTCCCATTTATTCAGGGCCCATACTGCTGATTTGGAAACTATTTCACAGGGGCCTAAAGGAGTTTCAGCCTCCACCTCAAAAATCCTTTGCCCTCCAACAGGGAAGCAAGGTCATTAGAGAGATGGGGTAAAAGGTTTACACATCCACTACCTTATCTATGAGAGCTTTAAATTGCCTTTTTCATATGTTCCAATATCAGGATTATCTCTTAGAAGATTTACAAAAACATTAGCTTCTCCTGATCCTTTAGACAGGAAGACTTTGCAGGAAGCTGTACATAACACTCAGCAAGTAAGCAATCACTTCCTGCAGTGTGGATATGATGCACTGGAAGCTTCATGTAGGGCAGCTATGACAGGGGCAGTGATGTGGACATGCTTGGTTAAAAGATCAACCTCTGCCAGATCATGTAAAAGCAAAACTTCTGGATGCACCTTTGGAAAAGAACAAGCTTTTGGTGCAAATGCTAAGGATGTGTTAAAGACCATCAAGAAAAAGCGAAATCAGTTCAGACTGTGAAAGATTTCCTCCAGGTTCAACCCCCAGATTCAGTAGGAATTGGCCTTCAAAAACTGGTCCTTTCCTAATCCAGAAAAGCTTCAAAGGGGTAAGAACAGGCGTGGCGAGGAAGAGGCCAATACAGAGGCCCTTACAGGGGACGACAATGGCAGCCAGGAAACCAAAGAAGTGACGCAGGGGTTTCACCTGCCCAACAACCACAAACTCAATGACTTTCCTCTACTACCGCCTATCAGGGAACAACTAGAAGCTCCCTTGGGTGGGAAATTATCTCTGTTTTCAGAAAACTGGCACAGACTGACAAAGGACAAATGGATTTTGGACATTATAGACCGAGGGTACAGGTTTCATTTTCATACCTTACCAAGAAAACAAGGCATGCCAAATCTACCACAACATCAAAGGGCAGAGGCTATCAAGCAAATCACTCTGCTGACTCGAATGAAAGCAATAGAAAGAGTTCCACAACAAGAACAAGAACAGGGGTTTTACTCAAGACTGTTCCTTGTTCCAAGAAAAGAATCTCAATGGAGACCAATACTGGACTTGTCTGCATTAAACACCTTTCTCATAGTACCAAAGTTCAAAATGCTGACTCTACAGCAACTCCTTCCCATGCTGGGCAAGGAGTCGTGGCTGATTACTCTGGACCTCAAGGAGGCATACCTGCATGTCCCTATCAGACACAGCTGCAGAAGATACCTCAGATTTCTTGCAGGGCCAGAGCATTATCAATTCTCAGCATTGCCATTTGGCTTATCTACTGCACCCAGAGTATTTACAAAATGCCTGGCTTCAGTAATTGCTCATTGCAGGCTCCAGGGTATACAAATTTACCCGTACCTGGACGACTGCCTCATACAAGCGGACGACAAATTGATGTTGACAAAAAACCTGGATTATGTCATACGATTACTTCAAGCTCTGGGATACACAGTCAACTTCCAAAAGTCAAGACTGCAACCATCCCAGCAAATAATCTTCTTAGGAGCCAAACTAGACACAGCCTCTCAGATGGCTTACCTGTCAGAAGACATGCAAGAGAAGTTAACTCATTACTTCAAAGGTTTAGCAAAACTCACCCAGATGACTGCAAGGAGATTCCTACAGGCCCTGGGTCACATGGCATCCTGCATTCTACTGGTTCCATTAGCAAGACTACACATGAGAAAGCTTCAATGGTACCTAAAAAGCATTTGGTCTCAACTCAGCAACAACTTGGAGACAATCATACCACTCATTCCATGCCTACAAAAGGAATTCCTATGGTGGGCCTCAGTGAGCCAGGAAAACAAAGGTATGTCATTCAAAAAACCACAGATAACACAGACCATGACTACAGACGCCTCAGACCTTGGATGGGGGGCGCACATGGAAGGCAGGTGTATACAAGGACATTGGGCTCCAAAGGAAACACATCTGCATATAAACCAAAAGGAAATGCTGGCAGTAATGCATGCCATCGAGGCCTTTCAACACCAACTCCAGCAAGGCCATTTAATGATACGGACAGACAACACCACTGTGATGTGGTACATAAACAAGCAGGGGGGCACCCACTCTTATCCCCTTTGCAGACTGACAATGCAGCTTTGGGAGAAGTCACTGAGTCTAAACATCCAGTTACAATCCCAGTTTGTTCCAGGAAAAGACAATGTGTTGGCGGACAGCCTAAGCAGGAATTTCACAGATCCACACGAGTGGAGGTTACATCCGAAGGCTTTCAGACAACTCACTTGACATGGGGCAAGCCAGAAGTGGACCTATTTGCCTCTCACCTCAATCATCTTCTACCAAAATTTTGCACAAGGACATACCATCCAAAGGCTTGGAAAATAGATGCCCTTTCATTCAACTGGAACTCCCTAGCAATCTATGCATTCCCACCTCTGCCACTGATGACCTCAGTATTACTAAAGATCAAAGCAGAGAAGCCCAAGGGAATCATAATAGCTCGGATTGGCCAAGACAACACTGGTAACCACTACTACGGAGCATATGTCACACCAGGAGGTGGGCCCTCCCTCAGTGGCCTCTACTTTTGACTCAACATAATTTCGAAACACTGCATCCAAACCTTCAGACACTGCAGCTAACAGCCTGGGAGATCCCATAAATAACTTCAGCTTATCTCTCTCCAAGGAAGTTCAGCGGATACTAACAGAGGCTCGAAGACCATCCACCAGAAAGGTTTACTTAGCAAAGTGGAAAAGATTCAGCAATTGGAATACCAGCAAGGGACATGATGCATCATTACTGAACATCCCACTCATCTTGGAATATTTGGCAGATATGTTACAGAGCGGCCTCTCATATTCTTCAATAAAGATACATGCATCCGCTATTTCAGCTAGATACAACACTGATCCTCCTGTTTTCTCTCACCACTTACTAAGACAATTCCTCAGGGGAATCAAGAACATTAAGCCACCAAGAAAGGCCCCAGTGCCAGCCTGGGACCTCAATTTTGTCTTAGAGAAACTGACTCTACCTCCTTTTGAGCCAGCAGCTTCAGTTGACTTGCAATTTCTCTCATGGAAAACAGCTTTCCTGTTGGCAATTACCTCAGCAAGAAGGGTTTCTGAGCTACAGGCCCTAATGGCAATACCACCCTTTATTATTTTCCACAGAGACAGGGTTTCATTAAGGACCAACCCTACTTTTATGCCAAAGGTGGTATCTAGGGTTTCTCTAAATCAAGCCATTCATCTGCCTGCTTTCTTCCCCAATCCTGAGAATAAGGGGGAAAGACTTTTGCATACCTTGGACATTCATAGACAACTTCGATACTACCTGGACAGAACCAAGGCCAGTAGGAAGTCTGAACAGCTTTTTGTAGCTTACGCCCCTGCAGTCCAAGGAAAAGCAATTTCAAAACGGACTATTTCTAAATGGATTGGATATTGCATCAGATTCTGTTATTCCTTTCATGGGAAGACTGTTCCAGCCTATGTCAGACCACATTCCACCAGAGCTACAGCCACCTCTACAGCATTTTTAAGAGAGGTGCCTACCAAGGACATTCTAGAAGCTGCTACATGGAGCTCCGTGCATACTCAAAACGCTACAATCTCCCTCTATATTCCAGATCCAGAGCAGGCTTTGCTTCGGCAGTCCTGCAGGGTTTGATTGCCACACCATCTCTTTCCTAGAGCATACCTCCTCCCCCAGCTAAGCTATGGTATTCTACCCACATGTTATGACTGCAGTTGCATTCTTGAAGGACATAGTACAGTTTTGTACCTACCATAAATGTAGATGTCCGATAGACATGCAACTGCAGTCGGGTTTTCCCTCCCTCCATACCCCTCTATGCCTAGGGTCCACTCCTATCCCTCTTACTCTTAGCTGGGGATATCTGTTATGGTGTATTTGTTTTATTGCTCATGTATTTGTTTGGAATCCTGTTTTGTCTTCCAATTTGATTACAGCCATCCTTGGAGGGCACCTGGCATCTGGGGCAAGAAACACGGAAGAAACTGGCGTCGGCTGATGCTTATGTACTCCAGCCGCTCTGACGTCGGAGAGAAATGCGACATCAGCCGACGTCGGACCCAGACTTTGGAATCCGGCCGAGCGAGGGCTGCCTGAGGCAGGACAACCCACATGTTATGACTGCAGTTGCATGTCTATCGGACATCTACATTTATGGTAGGTACAAAACTGTACTTTTCTTTCCCTCGGGACAGACTTAAGATCTTGCAGTCTGCAGTTGAGCGTCTCCTACTCAGCAACCCGCCTTCTCTGCATTTAATTCTCAGAATCTTAGGCTTGATGGCCTCTTCACTTTTGATGGTAGAATTTGCTCACTTCTGTAGCCGGATTTTATAATAGCTCATTCATGCTCCGTTGTTGAAGGGCTATCGCCCTGTTTTCAAGCCCATAATCATTACAGAATCTTGCAAAAGGCATCTTCAATGGTGGTTATAATCTCCAATGGCTCGGATGGGAAGACCATTTCGGATCCCACCATAACTAGCAACAGTGGCCATGGAAGCATCCCGATTTCATTACAAAGGGGGAATAGTTCAAGGTCTGTGGAAGGACAGAGAGGCCATTTGTAAAGATTTGGTTTCCCTTTCTCATGCCTCATCTCAGGGAACTCCCCTGGATTCAGGATCCAGTACAAGAAATTATTTCACACTCTTCCAGGAAGCTTCAGACAGATCTCCACAATCTGAGACTTAACAGCTTGGTTTCTCCAGTTCTAGTAAAGGACAATAACAAGTCTCTGTCTTTGAAGGTGGTCAGAATTTTAATCGTTTCTCAAAAGGAATCCAATCACAAGATTTGTCATAGGAAATGGAAAAGTTTTGCACTATGGGCCTACCCACCAAATACTGATAATTTTTCTGGTCTGATTCCAAATGATCTCCACGTCCTAGCCGATCATTTGACTCCATCTGTTTTTTTCTGCAGTTAAACTGCAGCTAGCAGTGGTTTCTATTTTTTTATGTTGGCCATCAAGAATGCTGTCTCGCTTCACATAAACTTTGTAAAGCCTTTCTCAAAGGAACGTTTTTGATCAGACCTTCCATTAGAAAACTGGCTTTACTTGGGATTTAAAATGTGGTTTTAGAGACTAATGAAACCTCCATTCAAACCAACTTCTTCTGCCTCTTTGAAATCCCTTTTCTGGAAAGCTTTTTTTTTTTTTTTTGTAGCTGTCACTTCTGCTAGAAGTGTTTCATGAGCCTTTGATCTCTTTGTTAGAAGAAGGACCGCATCAGTATCGGAGATGAGAGCTCTTTTCCTGGACCTTGAGGCCTTCCATTCTCTGTCATTTAGTTTATTTATTTGTTTTACATTTGGTTACCAGGAAAGTCCGACTGGAGACGTCCTTTTTCAGTGCAGGCCCGGAGGAAAAAGCTCCATGTATAACGAATAAAGTACAATTTGTAGGTACAGAAGCATAAGGCTGTACATTTCACATCAGATTAGGATAATAATACTTTAAAATGTACATCAACTAAAAGTAGGATGAAAACTGAAACCCTGTACAGGTACAAAGATGAAACACCTTAAGCTGTGCAATCAAATAGCATTCAGTATGATGAAAGTACTATAATAATATGAAGTATACACCAGGTGTCGTACTTAGAAGAGTAAGAGTTCAGAGGAAGAGAGGGATATGAGGAATGAGACTTGTAAGGTAGAGAGGTCTACTGCTTGAAAATAAGGGATACATGTTTACCCTGGGTGAGCCAGAAGGAGAATGGAGTTATACTAGCCTGGGAAGTCGGCTACAAATCCAGTTAGCTTATAGGTGTGTTTTTAGAGATTTCTTAACTGGGCAAAGGGCTTTGTGGTTGATATATTAGTGGACAAGTGTTAATGAAATTAGAATAGAGGGAGGCTGCTGCAGAGTTGTTGGCTTAGAATAGAGGGAGGTTCCTGCAGAGTTGTTTGCTCAGAATAGAGGGAGGCTCCTGCAGAGTTGTTGGCTTAGAATAGAGGGAGGATGCTGCAGAGTTGTTGACTTAGAATAGAGGGAGGCTCCTGCAGAGTTGTTGGCTTAGAATAGAGGAAGGCTCCTGCAGAGGAGTTTGCTCAGAATAGATGGAGGCTTCTGCAGAGTTGTTGGCTTAGAATAGAAGGAGGATGTTGCAGAGTTGTTGGCTTAGAATAGAGGGAGGATGTTGCAGAGTTGTTGGCTTAGAATAGAGGGAGGATGTTGCAGAGTCGTTTGCTTAGAATAGAGGGAGGATGCTGCAGAGTTGTTGGCTTAGAGTAGAGGGAGGATGCTGCAGAGTTGTTGGCTTAGAGTAGAGGGAGGATGTTGCAGAGTTGTTGGCTTAGAATAGAGGGAGGCTCCTGCAGAGGTGTTGGCTTAGAATAGAGGGAGGCTCCTGCAGAGGTGTTGGCTTAGAATAGAGGGAGGCTCCTGCAGAGGTGTTGGCTTAGAATAGATGGAGGTTCCTGCAGAGTTGTTGGCTTAGAATAGAGGTAGGCTCCTGCAGAGTTGTTGGCTTAGAATAGAGGGAGGCTCCTGCAAAGTTGTTTGGTAAGAATAGAGGGAGGCTCCTGCAAAGGTGTTGGCTTTAGTGACTTGAGGGAGAGGTATATTGTTGGAGTGTAGGCCCCTGGTACTGGAGTAAGGCTGTGTTAGGTTTTGTAATGAAGTGTTGGACCCTAGTACTGGGGTGTGAATGTATTAAGTTTTGCAATGCTGGGGTTTTCTTGGGATAGTAAAGAATCTTATGAGTAAATACAAGCTGATTGTAAAGCAGAAGATGGGGAAGCTCAAGCTAGTTGAGTTGTTTAAGGGCTGAGCAGTGATGTGTTTGATGTGGGCTGTTGGTGACAAATTTTGCAGTTTTGTTATAGCAGGCAAGACGTTTAGTTATATCTGATTTTCTAAGAATGATAAGGATTGGGAAGGCATATAGAAGTGTAGAGATGAGATGTGGTTGTGCAGTCTTAGCCCTGGTGCTGTTTGTGAGAAATTGTGTATTTCTATATATTGCAGCCAGTTTTTTATGTATTTTCTTTATGGTGAGTGAAATGTGTGTGTCAAATTTCATGTTGCAATCTTTCTCAATTCCTAGAGGTTTAGTGTGAGTGACGGGAGAGATTGTTTTATTGTTAGAAATGATAGTAAAAGTGGGTATGGGAGTGGAGTGATTAGGCTGGAATATAAGAAGTTTTGTTTTATTGGGGTTTAGTATTGAGAATTGGTAAGCCATCCTTCTGCAGAAAGGGAAGTGGCCTCAGTTTGTAACTGCAGTCGTTGGGGAAGGAGAGGGACAGATCACTGTCGAGTCATCAGCATATGGGATGACTGAGGCATGTAGAGAACTGATATGGAGCTTGTTAGTGAAGGACCGAGGATGGAGCCTTGGGGAACACCCATTCTGACTGGTAATAAAGGAGAGAGTTCTTGCCTCCACTGTACTGCTTGCTGTCTACCTGTTAAGTTTGAAAGCAGGTAATGATGGGTTTGCTAAGATTCAGTTGTGAGGGATATAATGAGTTTGTTGTGGTTGACCGTATCACATGCCTTGGAGAGGTCACAATGTTAAGAGACGTACTTACCGTTATTTCACTATACGAGTGAATGACATAACGGCTGTTGTAACAGAGACGTACTTACCATTATTTCACTATACGAGTGATTGACATAACGGCTGTTGTAACAGAGACGTACTTACCATTATTTCACTATACGAGTGATTGACATAACGGCTGTTGTAACAGAGACGATTTTACCATTATTTCACTATACGAGTGATTGACATAACGGCTGTTGTAACAGAGACGTACTTACCATTATTTCACTATACGAGTGATTGACATAACGGCTGTTGTAACAGAGACGTACTTACCATTATTTCACTATACGAGTGAATGACATAACGGCTGTTGTAACAGAGACGTACTTACCATTATTTCACTATACGAGTGAATGACATAGCGGCTGTTGTAACAGAGACGTACTTACCGTTATTTCACTATATGAGTGAGTGACATAATGGCTGTTGTGCTGTGGTAGGGCATGAAGCCATGCTGAGTGTTTGTGAGAAGGTTGTGGGTGTTGAGGTAATCTAGCATTTGTGTGCGTATACACCTGTTCAGTATTTTGGACAGAGGAGAAAGTATTGCTATAGGCCGATAGTTGGTTAATTCTTTTGAGTTACCCCTTTGTGGAGTGGAGTAATGTGAGAAATGTTCCAGCTGTCAGGGACTAGATTATCAGTTATCGAATGGTTAATAAGAATGGATATAGGGTATGCAATGGCATCAGCAGGTGTTTTCAAAAATTCAGCTGGCAGTTTAACTACAGCTAAGGTAGTAGGTTTCAGTTTAAGACGTTTATTAATTGCATGAGTAGACAGGGTGGAAGGTAAAGCCATTATTATTAGTGTTGTAGTTGGTTGCAGGATAGAGAGCCTTGAGAGTTGGCTAGTGCAAAAATAGATCCAGTGAAGAATTTTTTGAAATGGGTGGTGACACTGAGTTGAAGAATCAGTTATGGTTGGTGGGGGAGTACCTGATTTTCCAGGAAGGAGAATGTTGTTAATGGCTGTCCAGAATTTTTGGGGGTTATTTTGATATTTAGTTTGTATGTTGTGGCAGTGGCTAATTTTGTCTAGTTTGACCCATTTCTTTGACTTGTTATAGAGTTCAAGATATGCGTGTTTGTTTGTATGGGATCAAGTTTTCTGCCAGTGGGCCCAGGCTTTATCTCTAGATTTCAGCAGAGCTCTACTCTCTTTGCTCATCCAGGGAGCCCATTTAGATTTGACTCTGATAGCTGTGGGAGGGGGCTGGGAGTTTAAGATATCCAAGAAGGCAGAGTTAAAGTACTGAACAGCTTTGTCAAGGTTGAGATTCTTGAGAGGAGTCCAGTTGCATCCTTTTAGTGCATTGATAAAGCTAGATGAATTGAAGTTTTTTTTTTCTTATCTGGTAATTGGTGGGCTTTTCCTGATGTGTGTGATGTAGGTAAGTGGTTAGTCAGGCTGTCAGCGAGGCATCCAGATTGACAGATGACTGGATTCTGACAAACAGACTATCTCTTAAGTATTAACAGTCTCTTGGTGGTTTTGTCAATTCTAGTGGGAGATTGGATGAGCTGAGAAAATCCATGGAAGTGGGTGAAGTTGATGAGAGAACTGGAGTTTCAAGTTAACCAGTCACTGTTGAAGTCCTCCAAAATGATGGTTTCATGTTGGAGGAACTCAGAGGCCCAGTCAAGTAGGGTCTCCAGTATTGGGTATGTAGTAACCGGTTATATTGACACTTTTTCTGAGGTTAATTTTTAGTTTTGCGTGTATAATTTTTGCACTGCTTAAGGTAGGTGTGTGTGTATCCAAGTTTTCTACATTTAGTTGATTTTTAAATAGTAAAGCTACACACCTCCTTTTTAGATGTACAATCATTACGTAGGATATTGTAGCCTGGTGATGGAATTTCATTTTTGGAAATGTCAGGTTTAAGCAAAGTTTCAATTAACAAGTCTGGAAAATATTGGGAAAGACTAGCATGAAGGTCGTGGACTGTTTTGCTAATGCTTCTGACGTTCATATTTAGCATAAGCAGGTCATTTGCTTTTCTAGGAAGTTGGAATGTGTTATGAGATGGATTAAAGTTAGTTGAGTGGATACTGTTATCAAATGGGCTAGGATTAGGATGTACATCTCCACTGAGAGAGAGTCTGGCTGCAATGTCTACTTTGGTTTTTATGAGGTAAGTAATGTAGTTGTCATATTTTGTGGATAGTTTATTGGTATGTTGGGAGGGTAGTTTTAGGGTACGAGGATAGATGTTTATGTGTAGGATAGTTAGGGTGATGGACAGGGTGAGAGTTGTTGATATTGTGATGTGAGTGGTAGAGGTGGCATATGGTTCCAGAGATATTAACATTTGTTTGAAATGTGAGGACATAAGTTGATTGTTAAAAGGCATAGGATCCGCAAACTTCCCGATCTCCATTTGTGTGAATGAGTTAATATGTTCCATTTACAAACATTGTACAATACATATGTTATTTTGTATAGTTGTCTTCAGTTAAACATTACATAAATAGGCTTTCTACTCTCAAAAATCTTTCTTGAGACCCTGTCTTAAATGCTTGGCCCAGTCCAAGATGACTGACTGTGCATCCTCAGATGTCACTCTGCCACCAAAGAAAAAACTTGAGACTTCGAACAGATCCCCAGTCCAGAGTTTCTGACTCTGGCATACCCGCTAAGGTTACAGAACGTGCAGTACGTCAGGGTACATCTCAGTTGCCTGCTACTCAAACCCCATTGGAGGCTAGTATGGCTTCTGAAGCCTTGCAGACTTCCAATTTTTCCAAGGAACCACATTTCTTCATTTCAAAAGGACTGCAGAAAGTCCCTCAAACTTTAGTTAGGGAAGTGATCCTAGGCAGGCTAATGGAGATCAGGCATGTTCTGAACCTCTGCTTCTCATCCAAGCAGACATCATGCCTAAGAAGAAAAAAACAGAAGACCCTCAGCAACTAGAGAGGAAGAATGGATGCACTTCTCTCAAGAGTTGTGCAATGCTGGGATGTCTTTGAAACGTTCCTCCTTTGGGTCTCCAGAACAATAGGCTACTCCTCTAAAACCGGGTCCGGGTCTGAACGGTCTGCAAACAGCTAAAGTTAACTTTGAAACTAACACCACTCTTAAGTATTCAACTGCGGTACCACCTTTATCATTCTTATAAGAAAAGCGCAGTCCGGGTCTGAACTGTCTTCAAACCGCTAAAGTTAACTTTGAGTATGTGTCTACCTGTTTGAGCCAATATTAATTTTCCCCTGGAGAGCACTCTGCTTTGGCTTGTAAGCAGCCTCCTCCCCCCCTCCCACACACACACACACACACACACACACACACACACACACACACACACACACACACACACACACACACTTCTCTTCCATTTTCTCTCTTATTCCCTTCTGTTAGCAAATAGTATCCATAACTGATAAATACTGTGTGTTTGTTAATATAAACTGAGACCACAGTAGCCTACTGATACAAGGTTATCCTGTTTTTCCACCTGAGAAATGGTTAAGAAATGACTTACAGTTTCAGAGCAGTCCTTGGTCGATTCTGATTGTTTCTAAAACACAAACTTGTCTTTGCTTTGGCTCATTAGCAGCAGTATAAAAGAACTGCCTGCTCACACCCTTGTTCTCCCCCTTCCCTGTTTATTACCTTAAGCCAATCCCAAATTTAATAAATATTACCTGTGGCAGGCACCATTTTTAAAACTACAACCACCCTTTGAGCACCTCATGCTCGGCTCTGCCATAGAACTTATTAAAACTGCCTGAACTGGAGCACAGCTAACTGATAGTTTGTGGAAATATAGGGTACCTACCTGAGTCTCCACATTCACTGTCATATGTTCATTTATCAGTTTACTCTGTTACCTGATTGTTTCCAGCCCCCTCATAAGAGCAACTAACAGGGTTTCTACCAGCTTTGCTGCCCGCCCTGCCTACTATTCCCTCTCGCCCCCAGTGGTCCTACCCTTATTACACTCACAAACCCCTCCCATCTTTCCAATAGCCAACCATGGCACTAAACCCAACACTACCTGCTCCATCTTCCCACTACTATCACTCCTCCTCAGCTAACATGTACAAGCAATACTATACCTATGCTCACTGCATGCACTCTCCTTGCATATCTTACATCCTACCAAAACTGCATCATTCCCCCACTCAACCACTACCACTGTACTACTACTCACACCACCACTCATGTCTCACCCACACTCAGCTCCCCTCCCACCAGCTCAAGAACCATCTCTATGCACCCCCCGCATATTCTACCAACTATATTATTCAAGCATAAAGCATCCCTACAACTTAACATAGTAACCCTCCCACCATACCTATCACCCATAGAGTACAATCATAAAGTTTCCCTAATAAACAAACACATTCAAAAACCGAGAAAACTAATAACCTCATGCATATCAAAACTAGCCATAAGTGGAGACATTCACCCCAACCCTGGCCCTACCATCTCCAACCCCAATCCTCATAATCAGACTAGAAACCACATAATCTCCCATATCACAGCCAATCAAAAGCCAAGTGATGTCCTTCTACTAAATCTAAATATTAGAAGTATATCCAACAAAGTCCATGAACTCCATGCCACCATGGACTTGTACTCCCCAGATATAGTCATCCTGACCGAAACCTGGCTAAAACCTCACATTACCAGTGAGCAAATCCTCCCTACCGGTTACAGCATACTAAGAGTAGACTAAATATTATAGCTACACTGCCTCCTTTTTTGTTTAGCCAAACAGCATCTAAACATCCAGATCTTAAAATCATCAGCTCCACAAATAGGCAATGAAGAAATAATATATACCAACTAAAAATAAACCAAAACAAAACCATCAACTTAACTGGATGCTACTTCCCACCTGGCCAAAACATCCCTCCACTAGAAAACCTCCTCAGCTGGTCAACCCACCATGTCCCCCAAGAAAATATAATTTTAGGTGATTTCAATATTGGCTGGCAATCCTGTTCTGGCAACAATCCAACCCATCATGTAAACCTTCATGGCTTCACCCAACCAGTCCAGTCGCCAACCTGGATAAATAAAAACTACAGCAAGCACACTACCTTGGACTGGATACTAGTCATTAAGAGCCCCCAGTCATATATAACAGTCTGCTTATCAGATAGCCTTAGTGATCACTCCCCAACATTCCTTCTCAATACCTATACCAAGCTAAACCTGTCATCTACCATCAAATACGTAAAAAACTAAACTTTAACCCACTCACATTCATCTCATCCCTCAAAGAATGTAACTGGCATCCTCTAAAGTACCTCAGTCTTGATGACACATTTACATTTTTTAATACTACCTTCCTGAGAATCCCTAATTACCATGCCCCCATAAGACTTTCCAGAATCAAAGCACAACTCTCCCCATGGCTACAAAAAAAACACTAAGTCAGAAATGAAAAACAGGGATAAAGCCTGGGAGCACTGGCGCAAAACCAAAACCCCCTCAACTAGAGTCAAAAAGCTAATAAAACAGGACAAATTCCAATACTACCAGTCTGCCCTAGACTCTTCCCAACACAGCCCCAAACAATTCTGGTCCTCCATAAACTCCATCCTCCACCCAGGTAAAGTCAGTACCCCTCCTCCTAACATCCCTCACTCCTCAGCAAATATTGCTACCTCATTCAACACACACTTCACACAAACCATATTATCACTAGCTAAACAACACAACCCCTCTCCCCTCCAACCCACACCTTCAACTAGTAATCTCCCCACTGCCTTCTCCTTTTCTCCTGTACCTACCTCCAACATAAAAACTCTTAACTAAACTTAAACCTACCAAATTAGCAGCAGACAACCTCCCAAGTGAATACCTACAAATCGCAGCTGATGCTCTGGCCTACCCAGTATCCATCTTGATTAACCGATCTCTGTCAGAAAGTTACATTCCCACACTGTGGAAAGTATCACATATAATTCCCCTTTACAAAGGTGGACCCACCACAGAACTAACCAATTACCGCCCCATAGCTATTCTCTCTCCACTTTCCAAAATACTAGAGAGATGCATACACTCCCAGGTCTCAGACTACCTCCTTACTAACAATCTCCTTTCCAGTGCTCAGCATGGTTTCCGACCAAACCATAGCACCACCACTGCCTTACTCTCCTTTACTAACACTATCCTTCAGCATAAAAACAATGGCCATCTCTCCTCTGCTACTTTCCTCGATCTATCTAAAGCGTTTGACATGGTCCCACACAAACAACTCATCTCTGTCCTCAACCTATCCTTCTATCAGTCAGTCACCAACTGGTTTCAGAGTTACCTGTCTGACCGCCAACAATCCGTTGTATGGCAGAATGACATATCTCCCCAACTACCTGTCTCTATATAGGGGTTCCCCAAGGATCCATCCTTGGTCCCCTACTCCTCTATTTTCACCAATAATCTAGTCTCTGCCACCAAACATGTCACACTCATGCAATACGCAGATGACTCAACCATCATCTGCTCAGCCCAGTCCCTACCCAAACTGCAAAAAGTCACACAGGAAGCCTTTTCCTCTGTTGAAACATGGTTATCCGATGCCCAATTAATACTCAACCCAAACAAAACTAAACTACTCATCTTCCAACCCACCAAACATACTCAAAACAACTTTCACTTTAACATCACAGCAAAAGACAACACCACTATATACCCAACTGAACACACCAAATTGCTAGGAGTGGAAATAGACAATAAACTAAAATTTGACATTCACATATCCATGACCATAAAAAAAGTCCACAGTAAACTAGGAGCGTTATACAGAAATAAGCAACTTCTCACCAAAGTAGCAAAGATTTCAGTAGCAAATTCCCACCTTATCTCCACCCTACTTTATGCCTCTCCAATATATACCAACCTAAGGCAATGTCATCTAAACAAGCTAGAGACCTGCTACAACAAAATCGCAAAATTCGCCACAGGGGCATCCTACCGTAGTCACCACTGTCTCTCACTTGCTTAAACTGGGCTGGCTTGAACTCCCTCACCTCCTTCAATGGTATCAACTCTCACTTGCCCACAAACTAGTAAATCATCCACTAAATGTCCCATCCCTCCAGAATCTACTCCAACCCTATCGCACCACCAGACCACTAAGATCCAGCAACAAAAATCACTTGCAGATCACTAAAGCCAATAATTCTGCTGGTGAAGCACTATTCTCTTGCGCCATAGCCAAATTATGGAACTCCCTCCTACCCACAATTACCTCCGTACCATTATGCACCCACTTCAAAACTTTACTAAAAGTGCACCTAAAAACATGCTGGCTATGCCCTTGCAACTCCCACTCTAATATCACCCACCCCATCCAACCACTACCTTTCTTTCCACCCCCATTATTACCTGCCTTTCTTTCCACCCCCATTATTACCTACCTTTCTTTCCACCCCCATTGTTACCTTGATTATAACAAGTTCGGATGCTCATACGCCTGGTACTTATTATACAGCAGGAACTTCTTATTGTAACATTTGTTAATGTCTGTTATGTACTTCGCAGATAAAGATTCTTTAGTTGTCTACTGATGTACGATGTTCTTCATCTGTAATTATGTTTGCAATTAATAAATTGTTAATCACTATGTAAATTCAATGCAACTACTGTCTGTATGTTTTAACTGTGGAGCTTTTCACCCCGGGCCTTTACTGAAAATGGACCTATGTTCAGTCGGACACTCCCGGTCAACAAATGTAAATAAATAAATAAACCTACTCTGGTTTTCTCTTCCTCTCATGAGGAGCAGGATTATGACTCTTACTCTGTGAACTATTCTTTTTAGCTGCACTTTTCAGGGCAAATCTCTTTCAGTGAAATAGATCCCTGCTCACCTGATTCCCCTACTGAGGAAGCTTATTTTGGGGAGGCTATACAGAACACAATGAAATACTTTTACTGGCAATCCACACAGATATCTGGTGATCTTTGGAGGTATTGCACCCTCTTGGAGATGGGTACTTTTGTCCCTTCTCCGGTCCTACCAGTCCTTGAGGGCCTACTTCTCAACCACTGTCTCGTAAGAGACCAGACAGGTGATGACCTTAAATATGTATAAAAGAACCCACTGACAAATCTCTCTGTAGAATCTCTTTATCTTCAGATAAATCCTCTAAGCTTCTTCTCAGTTCTAATACCCTACTTACTGACAAAGATAGTAAGGCTATGGATAGTTGTCGGATAATGTTTACACCTCTGCTACTATTGCCTTTACGACAGTTAATTAACAGATTCAAATGTCAATGTATTTGATCTCTGTTCTTAACTCCTTAACCAAAGTTATCTTAGACCATCCTACAGCAGACTCTAAGCATCAAATGCAGAGCTTAGTTTTGCAGGCCTCTCAGATTGCCAGATGCTGCATTAAATGCAGTGCTGTGGTTGCTTCTCCTAGGGCAGCTACCACTGGCTATGTTATCAGTAGACATGCAAGTCTTGTGGCTGCTTTTCCTAGGGCAGCTACCACTGTATATGTTATCAGTAGACATGCATGTCTTGTGGTTGCTACCACTGGATATGTTATCAGTAGAAGTGCATGTCTTGTGGTTGCTACCACTGGGTATGTTATCAATAGATATGCATGTCTTGTGGTTGCTTTTTCTAGGGCAGCTACCATTGGATATGTTATCAGTAGACATGCATGTCTTGGGGTTGCTACCACTGGATATGTTATCAGTAGACATGCATGTCTTGTGGTTGCTACCACTGGATATATTATCAGTAGACATGCATGTCTTGTGGTTGCTACCACTGGGTATGTTATCAGTAGATATGCATGTCTTGTGGTTGCTACCACTGGGTATGTTATCAATAGATATTCATGTCTTGTGGTTGTTTTTTCTAGGGCAGCTACCATTGGATATGTTATCAGTAGACATGCATGTCTTGGGGTTGCTACCACTGGATATATTATCAGTAGAAATGCATGTCTTGTGGTTGCTACCACTGGATATATTATCAGTAGACATGCATGTCTTGTGGTTGCTTTTTCTAGGGCAGCTACCATTGGATATGTTATCAGTAGACATGCATGTCTTGTGGTTGCTACCACTGGATATGTTATCAGTAGGCATGCATGTCTTGTGGTTGCTACCACTGGATATGTTATCAGTAGAAATGCATGTCTTGTGGTTGCTACCACTGGATATATTATCAGTAGACATGCATGTCTTGTGGTTGCTACCACTGGGTATGTTATCAATAGATATGCATGTCTTGTGGTTGCTTTTTCTAGGGCAGCTACCATTGGATATGTTATCAGTAGACATGCATGTCTTGGGGTTGCTACCACCAGATATATTATCAGTAAAAATGCATGTCTTGTGGTTGCTACCACTGGATATATTATCAGTAGACATGCATGCCTTGTGGTTGCTACCACTGGGTATGTTTTCAATAGATATGCATGTCTTGTGGTTGCTACCACTGGAAATGTTATCAGTAGACATGCATGTCTTGTGTTTGCTACCACTGGGTATGTCATCAATAGATATGCATGTCTTGTGGTTGCTTTTTCTAGGGCAGCTACCATTGGATATGTTATCAGTAGACATGCATGTCTTGGGGTTGCTACCACTGGATATATTATCAGTAGAAATGCATGTCTTGTGGTTGCTACCACTGGGTATATCAATAGATATGCATGTCTTGTGGTTGCTACCACTGGATATGTTATCAGTAGACATGCATGTCTTGTGGTTGCTACCATTGGCTATGTTATCAGTAGAGATGCATGTCTTGTGTTTGCTACCACTGGGTATGTCATCAATAGATATGCATGTCTTGTGGTTGCTTTTTCTAGGGCAGCTACCATTGGATATGTTATCAGTAGACATGCATGTCTTGTGGTTGCTACCACTGGATATATTATCAGTAGAAATGCATGTCTTGTGGTTGCTACCACTGGATATATTATCAGTAGACATGCATGTCTTGTGGTTGCTACCACTGGGTATGTTATCAATAGATATGCATGTCTTGTGGTTGCTTTTTCTAGGGCAGCTACCATTGGATATGTTATCAGTAGACATGCATGTCTTGGGGTTGCTACCACTGGATATATTATCAGTAGAAATGCATGTCTTGTGGTTGCTACCACTGGATATATTATCAGTAGACATGCATGTCTTGTGGTTGCTTTTTCTAGGGCAGCTACCATTGGATATGTTATCAGTAGACATGCATGTCTTGTGGTTGCTACCACTGGATATGTTATCAGTAGGCATGCATGTCTTGTGGTTGCTACCACTGGATATGTTATCAGTAGAAATGCATGTCTTGTGGTTGCTACCACTGGATATATTATCAGTAGACATGCATGTCTTGTGGTTGCTACCACTGGGTATGTTATCAATAGATATGCATGTCTTGTGGTTGCTTTTTCTAGGGCAGCTACCATTGGATATGTTATCAGTAGACATGCATGTCTTGGGGTTGCTACCACCAGATATATTATCAGTAAAAATGCATGTCTTGTGGTTGCTACCACTGGATATATTATCAGTAGACATGCATGCCTTGTGGTTGCTACCACTGGGTATGTTTTCAATAGATATGCATGTCTTGTGGTTGCTACCACTGGATATGTTATCAGTAGACATGCATGTCTTGTGGTTGCTACCATTGGCTATGTTATCAGTAGAGATGCATGTCTTGTGGTTGCTACCACTGGATATATTATCAGTAGACATGCATGTCTTGTGGTTGCTACCACTGGGTATGTTATCAATAGATATGCATGTCTTGTGGTTGCTTTTTCTAGGGCAGCTACCATTGGATATGTTATCAGTAGACATGCATGTCTTGTGGTTGCTACCATTGGCTATGTTATCAGTAGAAATACATGTCTTGTGGTTGCTACCACTGGAAATGTTATCAGTAGACATGCATGTCTTGTGTTTGCTACCACTGGGTATGTCATCAATAGATATGCATGTCTTGTGGTTGCTTTTTCTAGGGCAGCTACCATTGGATATGTTATCAGTAGACATGCATGTCTTGGGGTTGCTACCACTGGATATATTATCAGTAGAAATGCATGTCTTGTGGTTGCTACCACTGGATATATTATCAGTAGACATGCATGTCTTGTGGTTGCTACCACTGGGTATATCAATAGATATGCATGTCTTGTGGTTGCTACCACTGGATATGTTATCAGTAGACATGCATGTCTTGTGGTTGCTACCATTGGCTATGTTATCAGTAGAGATGCATGTCTTGTGTTTGCTACCACTGGGTATGTCATCAATAGATATGCATGTCTTGTGGTTGCTTTTTCTAGGGCAGCTACCATTGGATATGTTATCAGTAGACATGCATGTCTTGGGGTTGCTACCACTGGATATATTATCAGTAGAAATGCATGTCTTGTGGTTGCTACCACTGGATATATTATCAGTAGACATGCATGTCTTGTGGTTGCTACCACTGGGTATGTTATCAATAGATATGCATGTCTTGTGGTTGCTTTTTCTAGGGCAGCTACCATTGGATATGTTATCAGTAGACATGCATGTCTTGGGGTTGCTACCACTGGATATATTATCAGTAGAAATGCATGTCTTGTGGTTGCTACCACTGGATATATTATCAGTAGACATGCATGTCTTGTGGTTGCTACCACTGGATATGTTATCAGTAGACATGCATGTCTTGTGGTTGCTACCACTGGGTTTGTTATCAGTAGACATGCATGTCTTGTGGCTGCTTTTTCTAGGGCAGCTACCACGGGATATGTTATCAGTGACATGCATATCTTGTGGCTGCTGCTTCTAGAGCAGCTACCACTGGATATTTTATTAGCAGACATGCATGTCTTGTGGTTGCTTTTTCTAGGGCAGCTACCATTGGATATGTTATCAGTAGACATGCATGTCTTGTGGTTGCTACCACTGGGTATGTTATCAATAGATATGCATGTATTGTGGTTGCTTCTTCTAGAGCAGCTACCACTGGATATGTTATCAGTAGACATGCATGTCTTGGGGTTGCTACCACTGGCTATGTTATCAGTAGACATGCATGTTTTGTGGCTGCTACCACTGGATATGTTATCAGCAGGCATGCATGTCTTGTGGTTGCTTCTTCTAGGGCAGCTACTACTGGATATGTTATCAGTAGACATGCATATCTTGTGGCTGTTTTTTCTAGGGCAGCTACCACTGGATATGTTATTAGTAGACATGCATGTCTTGTGGCTGCTGCCTCTAGGGCAGCTACCACTGGATATGTTAGCAGACATGCATTTCTTGTGGTTGTTCCTTCTAGGGCAGCTACCACTGGATATGTTATCAGTAGATATGCATGTCTTGGGGTTGCTACCACTGGCTATGTTATCAGTAGACATGCATGTTTTGTGGCTGCTACCACTGGGTATTTTATCAGTAGACATGCATTTCTTGTGGTTGTTCCTTCTAGGGCAGCTACCACTGGATAGGTTATCTGTAGACATGCATGTTTTGTGGTCGCTACCACTGGCTGTGTTATCGGTAGACATGCATGTCTTCTGGCTGCTTCTTCTAGAGCAGCTACCACTGGATATGTTATCAGTAGACATGAATGTCTTGTGGTTGCTTCTTCTAGAGCAGCTACCACTGGATACGTTATAAGTAGATATGCATGTCTTGGGGTTGCTACCAGTGGCTATGTTATCAGTCGACATGCACGTCTTGTTGCTACTACTGGATATGTTATCAGTAGACATGCATATCTTGTGGTTGCTACCACTGGCAATGTTGTCAGTAGATATGCATGTCTTGTGGTTGCTACCACTAGATATGTTATTAGTAGACATGCATCTCTTGTGGTTGCTTTTTGTAGGGCAGCTACCAGTGGATATGTTATTAGAAGACCTGCATGTTTTTGCAGCCAACCTGTACCTGAGGATTTGAAATCCAAACTTCTAGATTCAGCTTTGGACAAAGACCTTCTGTTTGTCCCTCAGGTGGCCAGTCAGTCTTTTCAAAACTCTCCAAGACCAAGGTAAGACCTTGAAAAACTGCAGACAGATTATACCAAACAGTTCCTAGATATCATAGGAACTACCTAGCTAAATTGGGTGTATGTCAATTCTTTGAACGCTTAAAATTTTGAACGTTACATGGTCGAGACCAAACGTTCGAAATTTCAAGTGTTCGAAGATGGACTTTCAACGGCGCCCGTATGGTGCAGATAGGGAAAATTTTGTTTTTTCTGCACTGAAGTGCAGTCTTGGAGTTGGTATATTTAAGTAGGGTGTGTGGGGGGCGCAGGGGGCTTGCCCCCTGCTTCACACTGTTAAGGTGTGTTTTTTTTTTCATTTTTTTTTATTTGATATTTGAACATCTAAATGTCGAATATTTGGTCTCGACCATGCAACGTTCGACATTTTGGATGTTTGAATATTTAACATAGACCCGCTAAATCTACCTCGTTCAATAGAAGGGATCCTTGGATAGCTCAGAAACAAAGGAAAGCCCCTAGGAAAACATGCTGTGAAAAATCCCAAAGGTAACCTTCAGCTGGGAAGCCACCTTTTGAGGCAAAAACCTGTGACTACATGTACAGCATCCCCCCATCCTCAGCCCCATTACCCCTCATCTCCCCATCCTCAGTCCATTACCTCTCATCTCCCGAACTTCAGCCCCATTACCCCTCATCCCCTTGTCCTCAGCCCCATTACCCCTATTTCTCAAAGGCTGCTGTTCTCCCTAGCCAGGTGGAAAGCTATTAACACAGACAAGTGGGTTTTCTCCATCATCAGGGAAGGCTATGCCACGTCTTGGGAAAATATTCCCCATTTGAGAGCCATGTCACTACCTCAAAACCAAATATCTCTTAGGACTTCCATTATTCAAGACCTGTTTAATCATCATACTATTGAGCAATTCTCAAACGAATTCACTGAAAAAAGTTTTATTCCAGTATTTTCTAGTCCCGAGAGAAAAAGGGCAGTGAAGACTCATCGTAGACCTGTCTATCCTGAACACTTACGTGATGGTACCATGTTTCAACATGCTGTCTTCATACTGTTCCAGAGACTTTGTTGTTAGATCTGATGGTTGCCTAGTCGCACATTCCCATATTTTTCCCTCTTGCTTAGGTTTTCCTCTGGCTTCTCACATTTTCAGTATATTGCTCTGCCTTTTGGTCTTTCCTCAGCCCCAAGAGTGTTCACAAAGTACCTAGCACCTGTAGTAGCTTTCTGTCACACTCAAGAAATTCACATTTTCCCCTACCTGGATGACGTTATGATCCAGGCTGTTGCCCCAGAAGTTCTTCTTCAGCTTCTTCAGTTCACCCTCCATCTCCTGATAGGTCTGGGTTTTACTATAATCTACAGAAAATACCACGGGTTTCCTTTACAGGACTTGGTGTTTCTGGGATGCAGATTAGATGCACACAAAATGCATGCCTTCTTTCCCCTAGGAGAAAATTCTCAAGTCTGTTCATTTACTTGCAAGTCGTCTCCTCCACAACCCATTGCTCTGCACGAGAGATGCTGAGGATTGGTCAGCCATCATTCATTTGATCTCCCTGACGTATTGAAAATCCAGTGGTACCTGAAATGTGTGTGGTCCCAGCACTGCCAGCCATTTGACACCCTGATTCTCCTCCTCCCTTGTCTTAAGAAAGAGCTAAATTGGTGAAAGGGACAGGTCATCCTCAACCCAGGGTTACCTTTCACACATCCTCCTCCTCTTCAAGAAGTCCACATGAACATCTCAGGAGGTGTGGAGGGCATGTGGACAGGATCACACCCAGTGCAGGGGAAATGGCAACCCTGTTCATGAAAGAACAAGCAAACCCCAGGGTTACCTTTCACACGTCCTCCTCCTCTTCAAGAAGTCCACATGAACGTCTCAGGAGGTGTGGAGGGCATGTACAGGATCACACCCAGTGCAGGGGAAATGGCACCCCTGTTCATGAAAGAACAAGCAAACCCCAGGGTTACCTTTCACACGTCCTCCTCCTCTTCAAGAGTCCACATGAATGTCTCAGGAGGTGTGGAGGGCATGTACAGGATCACACCCAGTGCAGGGGAAATGGCATCCCTGTTCATGAAAGAACAAGCAAACCCCAGGGTTACCTTTCACACATCCTCCTCCTCCTCTTCAAGAAGTCCACATGAACGTCTCAGGAGGTGTGGAGGGTATGGACAGGATCACACCCAGTGCAGGGGAAATGGCAGCCCTGTTCATGAAAGAACAAGCAAACCCCAGGGTTACCTTTCACACATCCTCCTCCTCCTCTTCAAGAAGTCCACATGAACGTCTCAGGAGGTGTGGAGGGTATGGACAGGATCACACCCAGTGCAGGGGAAATGGCAACCCTGCTCATGAAAGAACAAGCAAACCTGAAATAAATGGGGACTGTTCTGCAAGCTTCAGATTTTTGCCCACCTTTGAAAACCAGGACCACTTGAAGTGTAGACAGGCAACACCACAGTCATGTGGTACATAAACAGGGAGGCACCAGGTCTTACCAAGAATGCAGGTTAGCAAAAGAGGCATGGAATTTGGCAGCACAAATGAACATCATGCTCACAGCCACTTACATCCTTTACCACAATGTGCTAGCAGACTGCTTAAATTGCTCCTTGGAGGACCCACATGGATTGATTTTGAACAGAAGTATTCCACAACATCATCCTTCAGTGCGACACTTCTCAGACAGAGTTATTTGCTTCACCAAGCAACCATCAGCTTCCTCAGTTCTGCACCAGGGACCCTTGTCCACAGCCTTGAGGACAGATGGCTTCTCTTAGCAGTGGACAGGAAAGTTCCTGTATGCCTTCCCTGTTCCGCCTCTTTTTCCAAAAATTCTTCTCAAGGTAGAAAAAGAAATACCCAAGCTCCTGTTACTGGCTCCATTTTGGCAGATGCAACATTGGATGTTCTTCGTGTTTCACTGTTGCAGTCATCACACTTGGGTTATCTGCCTGTAGGTAGCCCTCAGTCGGCCCGAATACCAGTCTTGGGATTTCTGTGTCGGATGCTGTCGCTTTTTCTATGACATCAGGTCATCAAGGGTACAAAACATGCAGCTGATGCTATTACACCAGCTTTTCTTGCTGTGCGGGAGCCCGGAGCAGAAGCTGTTTGCAAGTGCCGGTTGGCCGCTACCTGAAATTTTCATTTTTTGAGTTTCAAACCTGAAGTCTTCTGAAGCGAAGTACCCCGTTGGGGATCCTTTTTTCTTGCTCTAACCGATGTCAGAAAAAGTTAAGAATTGTCTTGCCTGTGGAAAGCAAATACCTCAGAGATTTTCATTCTTACTGCGTCACCTGTTTAGGCCCAGACCACGACGTTACTCACTGTTGGTTTTGTGCCTTGCTTAACACCCGAACTATTTGTCGTCGGGCTATCTTTATTGCTAAATTCTTTTGCTCTCGTTCTCCGTATTCCGAAATGGCTTTGATAAGCCGTCCGACTACCGATCTTCTGAAAAAACGTAAGGATAAAGACAGAGACAGACTGCATAGGTCCAAAACTGCTGACGACGCTTCCGTTAAGCTAGTCGCCTGTCCGCCGTTGCTCAGTGAGGCGCCTTCGCAGCCCCTGATACCCACTTCTACAGATTTGCAGGCCTCTACTGAGACCCATTTTGAGTCCTGTATGCTGCAAGATGCTTCTTAGACTATGGAACCTGCGGATGTCTCTACCTTGGATGGGTCCGGAGCCACTGTGCAGGCACCGGCTTCTGAGAGTGTATTCAGACCTTCCGATGTTCGTATTAAACAGACTACTTTGTTTCTGACTAAAACTACTGAGTTTCTCAGGCCCAGAGTTCACACTACGCCTGGGAAACAGACGACCAAAGCACGTCCTCAAGCTCCCATGCCACAGAAACAAATGCTTAGAATGGCTGAAGACTTTATTACTTTAATTAGGGGAAGCCAGCCTTCCCCCTCTAAAAGACAAAGAATTGATTTTCCTTCCGATTCTACAGACCATGAGTCCGATGACTCTGATCCCTCTGATTACCAGGACATACCCTTATCTACTTATGAGGATTCAGATGCAGAGGATTCCATTCCCTCTGCCTCCCCTCCAGAGGACTTTTCTTTTGGTGAAAAAAAAAGTTGAGGGTGGCCTAATGGTTAAGGTGTTTGCCTTACAAACACAAGGTGCAGGGTTTGAGTCTCACAAGGGATAATTGGCTAGGCTTAAAGTGGCTTGCAAGGGTAGTTAGCTTGGTACTAACCTATGAACCTATAGCCTCTAGCTATACCCCCTGTCCTGGATATTGTAGATGATGTCTTCATGGAATCCAGTCTTACCCTGATACTTTACCACCAGCTCCTAGAAAGCCTGACAGCTACTACAGCATACCTGACTCTCACAAATTTCTCTCTAAAAATCCCACTGCGGATCCAGAGACCATTTCCCATGGACTTTGTATTGAAGCTACTACAGCCAAAAACCCTACCCCTTCGGACAGGGATTCAAGGGCTTTAGACAGATGGGGTAAGAAGGTATATACCTCTGCAACTCTTGCCATCAGGGCTTTAAATTGCCAGTTTCACATGTTGAAGTACCAGCAGCATATTATGGAACTAATTAAACAAAAAATGTTGATTCCTGATTGTACAGAAAATAAGATTTACAAGAGTTAATGCATTCTGTAAATCAAGTTAGTAAACATACTCTGCAGTGTGGTTTTGATGCCTTAGAAGCATCTTGCAGGGCTGCTGTCACTGGGTCTGTACTGAGAAGGCATGCTTGGCTGAAGGAACAAATCTTGCCAGACCGTGTCAAAGCAAAATTACTAGATGCTCCATTAAACCAAGAATGTTTGGCACAAAAGCAGAAGTTGTTCTTAAAAAAGATGGAGGAAAAAGCTAAATCTATGCAAAATGATAAAGATTTCTTACAGGTACAGCCATCTAGATTCAGTAGGCATTGGCCTTCTAAAAACTGGTACTTTCCAGTCCCTCCCAGACCTTCTCAGTCCAAACCCAGGGGCAACAAACCACAAAGACTACAGTCTCAGGTTATGCATAGATCTAAACAATGGAGTGCTCCCACCTCAAAAACAGGGAATGGTAAGCCACCCCCTTATGGAAAAAGTTCACAATGACTTGTCCTTCATCCTTCCCAGCCATGCCCAAGTACTTGCACCCCTAGAAGGAAATCTCGCCCTGCATGCAAAAAACTGGAAGTACATTAACCAGGACCAATGGGTCCTAAACATTGTATCCCAGGGATACAGATTCCACTTCCACTCACTGCCAACCCCAAGCGGATTGCCAGACCTTCCTCCAAATCAGTGGGAAGAGGCTGAAAAGCAAGTACTTTCTCTTCTCAGTATTAGAGCTATTCAGTTTGTTCCAGTAGAGCAGAGGGGACAGGGTTTCTACTCCAGACTGTTCCTGGTGCCCAGAAAAGAGAACTTTTGGCGCCCTATCCTGGATCTGTCCATTCTAAACCCCTTCCTGGTGGTACCAAAATTCAAAATGCTTACACTGCAGCTGCTTCCTGTGCTAGTCAAGGACTCCTGGCTGGTCACCCTAGACTTAAAAGAAGTTTATCTGCACATCCCCATAAGGGAATCTTGCAGGAAATATCTACATTTCAGGGCAGGCTCTATGCACCATCAGTTCTCTGCACTTCCCTTTGGCTTATCTACTGCACCCAGGGTATTCACAAAGTGCCTGGCTCCAGCCATTACATACTGCAGGCAGAGAAATATTCAAACTTACCTATACTTGGACGATTGCCTGATTCAGGCGGACAGTCAGGAATTGCTACTTCAGCACCTGACGTTTGTAAAAAGACACTCCTAACTTCTCTGGGGTATACCATCAACAAAACGAAATCACATCTGGTACCCAGCCAAAAGATTGTATTCCTGGAAGCAAGCTTGAACACAACTTCCCAGGTGGCATTCCTCACTCCAGAAAAGCACGTTTATTTGACAAATTACTTCAAACTACTGGCCACCAATACCCAGCTATCTGCAAGAAAAATACTGCAAGCCCTAGGGTTCATGGCCTCGTTCATTCTACTAATTCCATATGCAAGACTGCATATGAGGAAACTTCAATGGTACTTAAAAAGTCTCTGGTGTCAAAATTCTCAGGACCTGGAAATGCTGATTCCTATCATTCCTTGTCTAAGGATGGAGTTCCTTTGGTGTGCACAGGCTTGCAACCACAACGAGAGACTCCCTTTCATTCAACCCCTCGCCACCCAAACCCTAACAGATGCATCAGACTATGCATGGGGGGCTCACATGGCAGGCAAATGCATTCAAAGCAAATGGAGCCCAGGACAAATTCACCTGCATATCAATCAAAAAGAAATGTTAGCTGTATAGAATGCACTGACACCCTTCAAATACCTTATCCTTCCGGGACAACTCTTGATAAAGATAGACAACACCACAGTTATGTGGTACTTAAGCAGGGGGGAACTCATTCCTACCCACTCTGAGGTTAGCCATGGCCCTGTGGAACACAGCTTTGAGCAATCAAGTGCACCTGCTAGCTCAATTCCTGCCAGGCAAACAAAATTCACTGGCAGACAATTTAAGCAGAAATCTACTGGACCCACACGAGTGGAAACTGGAACCCAGCTCATTCAAACTTCTAATCCACAGGTGGGCGACACCAGAGGTGGACCTCTTCGCTTCCCCCCAAAAACATCAATTGAGCAAATTTTGCACCAGAAATCCCCACAGCCAAGCATGGAAAGTGGATGCTCTATCCTTTACATGGGAAAACCTCTCAATCTATGCCTTTCCCCCTCTGCCCCTCCTCTCAAAAGTACTACTCAAGATCAAACAGGACAGGCCAAGGACAGTCCTTATTGCCCCAGACTGGCCATGCCAGCACTGGTACCCACGCCTACGCAGTCTGACAGCAGTGACACCCTGGCACCTACATCAGACCCCCTCTCTGCTGTCCCAGCAGGGGGGACAGATTTTGCATCTTCAGCTGCAAATGTTGAACCTTGCAGTCTGGCTTATTCCCTGACTACACCACCAGCAACCCTCAGCAAACAGGTGCTGGATGTCATCCGTGAAGCCAGGAGGCCTAGTACTAGGAAATCCTATTCTGAAAAGTGGAAAAGATACTGTACTTAGAGCCAGTCTCAAGGAAAGGACACAGCCGTGCCCACCTTACCTCAAATCCTAGATTACCTAGCAGAGCTACTCCACAAAGGCCTGTCATTCTCATCAATTAAGATTCATGCCTCTGCCATCTCAGCTCATTGCAATACTGAGCCACCCCTCTTCTCTCACTCTGGTCAAACAGTTCCTGAGGGGAGCTAACAATTTAAGAACCCCGAGGATAGCTCCCACTCCTGCCAGGGACCTTAACTTTGTACTAGAGAATCTCCCGCTTCCCCCTTTTGACCCTGCTGCTACAGCAGAGTTAAAATTCCTCTCTTGGAAAGCAGCCTTACTTCTAGCCACCACTTCAGCAAGAAGAGTGTCTGAGTTACAGGCTCTTATGGCTGTGGAACACTTATCTTCCATGCGTACAGAGTTTCCCTCAGGACTAACCCATCTTTTATGCCCAAGCTGGTATCCAGTGTGGCTTTAAACCAATCCATCCATTTACCAACCTTTTTCCCTAAACCTCAGAATAAAGTGGAAATGATCCTGCATTCCTTGGACGTACACAGACAGCTTAGGTTCTACCTTGACAGGACTAAACCTTTCAGAAAAAACGACCAGCTGCTAGTCAGCTTTGCTACAGGGGCAGAGGGCAAGGCCATTGCAAGACAAACCATTTCCAAATGGATAGCACACTGCATCTATTCTGCTACAAACACCATGGAAAACCTATCCCACAGGGGATCAGAACTCATTCCACTAGGGCTACCTCAATCTCTACAGCATTTCTCAGGGGGGAGTCCCTGCCAGGGGACATCCTGGAAGCTGCAATCTGGAGTTCTATACACACCTTCGCCAAGCATTACCACTTACCTGTCTTTTCTAAATCTAGAGCTGGATTTGCCACAGCAGTTTTACAAGGCCTGCTAGCCAACCCTAATACTTCTTGACTGCCTCCACCCTTCCTCAGCTTTGGGAATCAACCCAAGTGTGATGACTGCAACAGTGAAACACGAAGAACATAGTACAGATGTTCTTCGTGTTTCACTGTTGCAGTCATAACATTTGGGTAATCTGCTGTCAGGTTGCCCTCAGTCGGCCTGAATAATAAAGTCTGATGGGTCTGAAGTCTGTATCTATTGTAAATATTGTATTTTTAATATTGTATATTAATTATAATATATTAATATTGTAATATAATTATAATGCTATTAATGTATAATTAATATGTTATATTTTAATATTTGTTTGTGCATATATATATATATGTGTGTGTGTGTGTGTGTGTATATATATATATATATATATATATGTATATATATATATATGTATAGTATAAAGAATTAATGTATCTTCAGCTGCACTAGGCAGAGGTCAAATATCTACAAAGTTGTGATCTGAAGTAGTTTACTTCATTTGATCTTCAACTTGTGGGTCTTCGGATCCGACATGGCCACATTTTCCAGCTATGGCTCTGAGCTTCATGTTCCTCCTCTTACCCATAATGCTCCGTCTCCCTTCTCCCCCCCAGATCTTGTTTGCCACCTGAGAGTGAACAAGCGTGGTCCAAGCTCCAGCGTTTTTTCTGCTGTATTTGTAAGGTTGCGTCTCTCTTTTTTTTTTTAGCTTTTCTCTTAACTTTCTGTACCTCCCTGCGGTTCTGCGTTTAGTTTAAATAATAATAATAATAATAATAATAATAATATGCTTTCCTTTCCTCTCTCTCTTTTTCCCACTGTAGAGGCAGAAGGGGTCCTAAGAATTTTGGGTCCCAAGAATCCTTCTTTGCTAGACCCAGGCAGCAGCCCTGAGGGATTTGCCCAACTGTTCATCTCTGGAGGCAGTTGGGGGTCGTTTGTCGCTACACTCTTTCGCATGGGAGTCCATAACAACAGAACAATGGATGTCGTACATCATATCCAGAGGATATTCCTTTCCAGGAACCTCCCCCATCCAACAAAGCCCTCCGGGAGATTCCACCTGCACAGCGGGAAGAGGCAGCAGTACAAATAGATTTACTTGCTAAGGAAAAGAGTCGTCCAACCAGTCCCCCTAGAGCAGTCCGGATCTGGAGTTTATTCCAGGTTCTTTTTAGTGCCCAAAAAGACTGAGGACCTCAGACCAATCTTGGATCTGTTCAAACTGAACCTGTCTGTAACTAAGACAAAATTCCAGATGGTCATGGTTCAGTCTATCCTGCCCTATCTGCAGGCCAGAGATTGGATGTGCTCGATCGATCTCTAGGATGCGTACTATTACATTAAGATGGACAAGCACTCCCAAAGGTTCCTTTGCTTCTGGCTGGGAGCCGATCATTGTCAATTTCGAGCCCTTCCCTTTGGTCTCATCACACCCCCGGGTGTTCACCAAGGCAATGGATGGTAGTAGCGGCTCACCTGAGGCTTCGGGTTTTCAGGTCTTTCCATACCTGGACGATTGGCTCTTTACTACCTTTTTAGAGCATCTACTTTGTCAGGCCAGGGACTCCTACCTTCAGCTAGCCAACAAGTTGGGCATTACAATCAACATGAACAAATCTGCTTTACTCCTGGTTCAGGTTTTGGATTTCATTGGGGCATGGCTGGACACATTACAAACAAGGGTGTTCCTTACATCAGACAGGATACACAATCTGAGGTTACACACTAAGAAAACCATCAATAGTCCGCTGAGAGGTACCTGTGTTTTCCTCTCTAAAAATCCGTGAAATGTTGGTAGCTGGATCACTGGCCATAGGAAAAGGTAACAACGAACAACAAACTGCAGGACCCTATGAACCTATGTCTTGCACATTCTTCAGACCCATTTACTGACAGCTGAGGCAGTGTTAAGAGCACTGGGGTCTATGGCAGCCACGATCACTATTCTTCCAATGGCACATCTTCATACGAGAGTGTTGCAGTGGACAGTTGCATTTCAGTGGTCCCTGTTAGGCCTCCCTTTGTCCTTTTCAGTGAGAATCTCGAGAGCATGCAGGGACTGCCTTTGGAGGTGGATACAGTCTCCAGTTCCCTTCAAGGGCCACCTGTTCCTGCCTTTCCAAAGACCATGGTCAACCCTCTCCACCTACCTCCCAACACTACAACCTGTGAGAGATGCACTTAACTTTACCTCCAGTTTGGCTAGATATCTCAAATCAAGACTGAACTTGACAGTCAAGAGGAGAAGGTAAACACTTGCACCACACCGCACTCATCACATAGTCTCACTAAATCTACACCACCAAAATCCACACATCGAAACACAAAAACATTCGCGGAGCTCTCAATAATAATCTGCTCAAGCAACAGAGACCTCCAAAGCAGAAATGCAAGCAGCCTCCACCCCCCAACACAACCCAAATGACACATAGCCCGCTGACTCAGTGTGCCACTCAGCCACAGCCAATAAGGCAAAACAATATACCCAACACACTAGTCATAGGTGACTCTATAGTCAGGCACACTGATGTCCCACTCACCAGGCTAAACAAGGAGAAGGTTACTGTCAGCTGCCTGTCGGGTGCCAGGATCAGCCACATAACCCACGCACTCAGGTCACTCCACAAGTACAAATATGACTCTGTCATTGTCCATGTTGGTGTGAACGACCTGAGATGTACCTCCCTGGACTACATGAAAAGAGACATGGAAGAGCTCTCCGATCTTGTAGCCCAGGCTTCTGTCATTGTCCATGTTGGGGTGAACGACATGAGACGTACCTCCCTGGACTACATGAAAAGAGACATGGAAGAGCTCTCCGATCTTGTAACCCAGGTAGGTATGCCCCTAGCCCTGAGTAACGTTCTGCCATCACCCAGAATGATGCCGCAGTACAAGAACAAAATGATTGACTACAACAATTGGCTAAGCTTCTGGTGTCATTCTAAAGAGATCCAGTATCTGTCTGCCTGGGGTGACATGGTCGACAGACCACGATGCTTTGCCAGAGATGGCTTGCACCTGTCACCCCTGGGATTCCGTATACTGGCTAAGGTTCTTGCTGCCACTATAGTGCCTTTTTTAGGCAAGGTTCAAATGACAAATTCACCACCATAACAGGAACAGGCAAGCAAAAACTGAGGGTGATGCTACTCAATGCTAGAAGTCTAAATCTCAAAATGCACTCACTCAAGGTACTCCTTAAAATGGAGAACATCGATATCTGTGCAGTGACTGAGACCTGGTTCAAGGCTCCAGAGAGAACCCCTGCACTACCAGGCTATAACTCATACCACATGTTTTGGCCTTGTAACCTGGACCGTAACACCAAAGCCGGAGGTGTGTCCATATTCATTAAGGATATCCACACCTCCCGGCTAGTTGCTCAGCATAATGCAGCCGTGGTTATCCATGTGCAACTAACTCTGGGCAAAACTGCAATCCAGATTGTAGCTCGCTACAGATCATCCACCATGTCCCAGGATTCCCATTCCTCTTTTCTTGATGTACTGGAAAATATTAGGGTTCAACCAAACACCCTAATAATGGGCGATTTCAACTACCCCACCATTAACTGGGAAAACTGCTCATGTACCAACTCCTTCGCTCAACGCTTTCTAGAATTCATAAACTCCAATGCCCTGGATCAACTTATCCACACCCCCACCAGGGGCAACAGTATCCTAGATCTAGTCATTACCAACATGAGTGACCACACCTGTAGTCAACACCTCATTGGTCCGATCCGACCATAAGCTAATTATCCTAGATATCCACATCCTGCCCCCAGCCCCCATTAAGGAAACCATGGTAAAAAATTTCTCCAAAGCCAACTTCATGCTCCTTAAGACAGAAGTGGTGAACTTCATGACACCCATGCAGATGGACAATACAGTTACGACTACTGAATCCTACACAATTGCACTTTATAAGCACTTACATGAATCGTGCTATCAGAAACAGAACCAAGACGCTATCCTCCAAAAAAAGGAAGCCAGTCTGGTGGTCCCCTGCCATAAACAAACTGTACAACAGAAGGAAGAAACTGTTGCAAAAGAGAGTAAAATTCCACTAGTGGAAGAGCTCCCTGGTCAGCCTCAGTAAGAAGCTGCGATCCCTGATAAAATCCTCCAAAGCTAGTTATGAAAACAAAATCGACACTGATTCTAAAGACAACCACAAAGCATTCCATAGCTATGTCAAGAATCTCAGTGGCAACACTCAGATCTGCTCTGAGTTACAGCACAATGGCACTAAATATACAGACCCAACTGATATTGCCAACATCCTGGTAGATAGGTTCAGTGCTAACTTTACCCCCCTCTCACCCCCAAAAGAACCCATCTCTATACCAAAAGAATGCAAAGTTCCTGTAATCACGGCTGCGCAGGTAAAAACCACACTCTCCAAAGCCAAGAACACAGCATCCAAGGGACCTGACAATATCCCAGGCTGCGTTCTACACGAACTACGGAACGAACTGGCACCCCACCTAAGTACCATGTTCAATCATAGCCTCACCTCAGGCTTTGAGCCTGCTTAATGGCACACAGCAACAGTTATCCCACTCCACATGGGGGGAGCCACCACGGACCCCGGGAACTACTGCCCCATTAGCCTGAAGAGCCTGGTCTGCAAGACCATGGAATGTATCATCATGGAACTTATAAACAAATACATTGGTAATCTCCAAACTCTGGACCCCACCCAATTTGGGTTTGTAAAAGGCAGATCATGTCTCCTAAACCTTATAGCCTTCTTTGAAGCAGTCACCAAAGCCGTAGACAAGGGTAAGGTGGTTCACACAGCCTATCTAGATCTTGCCAAGGCTTTCGACACCATCCCCCACTCTGG
This sequence comes from Protopterus annectens, assembly GCF_019279795.1. Lineage (NCBI taxonomy): Eukaryota > Metazoa > Chordata > Ceratodontiformes > Protopteridae > Protopterus > Protopterus annectens. The sequence goes on from NC_056749.1 coordinate 44,324,226, forward strand.
AATTATAGATACTCAATAAACTAGGTATAAATCCCTATGTCACAAGATGGGTTGCCAACTGGCTCACTGACAGAACCCACACTGTAAAAGTAGCAGACTACAAATCTGACTTCAGACCAGTGACAAGTGGAGTACCACAGGGTTCAGTCCTGGGTCCTTTCCTGTTAGCCTAGCTAACACAGAAGGTCTTTGGCTAACGAAGTTTGCAGATGACTACAAACTAGGAGCCATAATCAAAACTCCTAACGATGTGGACATCCTACAAAAGGGCCTCAGAGACAGATGCCTGGTGTCAAAGCCATGGCCTTAAGCTCAATGCCAAAAAGTGCATTGTCATCCCCTTTGGTAAAAACTTTGTACCCACGAACTACAACATAGACGGTAGTATACTTAACACCAAAAGTGTGATAAGAGACCTTGGGACACAGGTGGACAGCAGTGTCTCCTTTGATAATCACATCGCCACAGTAGTCAGGAAATCCTTCTACGTGGCACACCTCATCACAAAAGGTTTCTCATCCAGAAAAAAAGAGGTCATTGTTCCCCTCTACTCATCACTCATTAGACCCATTATAGAGTACAGCGTCCCTTTTGGTATGTACCTCACAAGACATCTACAACTGGAAAGGCCACAGAAATACCTCGCAAAGAGGATTACTGGCCTCAACCAGATGCCCTACGCAGACCGTCTCAAAAAACTCCAACTTTACTCCGTCGCATATCACCTGCTCAGAGGCGATCTCTGCCTAACATACAAAGCTAGGTCAAACCCAGAGCTGTTGGACATGCTCCACTTAAAGAAATCCCAATCCCTCCGAGCTACATGCTCTAGGGACCTAAACCTTGTCACCACAATAAACATAACATGCCGGAGGGATAGATTCCTGTCCCTGAGACTTCCCATACTCTGGAATAAACTACCTATCTATATCGAACAAAGATCCTCATTAGCACTCTTCAAGAAAAATCTTGATGATTGGATGGGAAATATGAAATTCACCCCGGGGATCACCTCTGTGGCTCTGCTCGACAGTGGCACAGGAAAATAATTTTCTTGGTTGGCAAAAGCTAGGGTAGCTTTTTGGCTGGGCTTGTATAGGCCCCAAGGTCGATAGCCTAGTACCTACCTATGAACCTCTCTACTAGGGTGGGGGGGGATTGCCTAGGAAGGACAGTCCAGGGGACATGGTCTCCTTTAGAGACCTATCTGCACATCCGTGCTATAGAGTTGAGAGCAGTTCTTCTTGCGTTGCAGGCCCTTCATGCTCATCTTCCTCTAGGAATGATTGCAATTCAAACAGTCAATATGTCAGTGGTCTGGTATATCAACAAACAAGGGGGAGCCAAATCTTATCCCCTGTGTCTAGAAGCCATGAGAGTGTGGGAATGGGCAATCTCCACCTGCTGTTTTCTGGTGGCAAGGCACATTCTGGGACGGTCCAACATTCTAGTGGACAGGCTCAGCAGCTCTATCCTGATGCCTTACGAGTGGTCTCTGAATCCTTCAGTAACGGAACAGATCTTTCTAGAGTGGGTTCGTCTTTGCTGCAATCTCTTTGCATCTCCTTCCAACGTGAAATGCAGTGAGTTTTTCGCTCTGAATCTCCCGCTGGTGGAAACCCCCAGAGACGCTCCGATTCATGCTTGGCCTCCTGGTCATCTTTATGGATATCCTCCTCTTCCCCTTATGTCGAAGTTTCTACAGAAAGCCCGAAGGCTGGGTAGCACTGTGATCCTCATTGCCCCATTCTGGCCTCGACAGGTTTGATTTCCCTTACTCAGGTCTCATGCAATTGTTCCACCATGGACTTTGGATCTGGTTCTGGGTCTTCTCTTGCATCCCCAGGGATCCCACACCCTGACCTGGTCAGTCTGAAGCTCACTGCTTGGCTGCTTCGGGTCCCATGAATCCTGTTCCGGATCTTATCTCATCCCTTAGGGATCCCACACCCTGACCTGGACAGTCTGAAGCTCACTGCTTGGCTCTTCGGGTCCCATGAATCCTGTTCCGGATCTTATCTCATCCTTTAGGGATTCCCCATCCTGACCTGGACAGTCTGAAGCTCACTGCTTGGCTCTTTGGGTCCCATGAATCCTGTTCCGGATCTTATCTCATCCCTTAGGGATCCCACACCCTGACCTGGACAGTCTGAAGCTCACTGCTTGGCTCTTCGGGTCCCATGATTATTAGGACTCTGTTTGTCATCCCCTGTTAAGTCCATTCTGGTTGCAGCTCACCAATCTTCTACCAGAAAAGTGTATAGAGTAAATGGAAACATTTCTCCATATGGGCCACTCAGCGGTTCCTGGATCCTTTTCCTGCATCTCTTTTGGCAGTCTTATATTTTCTGGCTAGCATTTTTCAACAGGGCGCCAGTTCCTCTATAGTTAAAGTCCAACTGGCACCCATTTCTAATTTTTATGTGGGGGGTAAATATGTCTTCTTTGAGTTCCTCTAAATTTTGTAAGACCTTTCTTAAAGGTGCTTTTCTGCTTAGACTCCCAGTAAAGGATCCTATCCCGCCGTGAGACATTACCTAACTGCTGCAAACATTGGTTTCTCCCCCCCTCTGAGCCTGTGGCTTCAGTGGATTTGCCATTTCTGACCTAGAAAACTGCCTTCTTGGTCGCCATCTCTTCTGCCAGAAGGGTGTCGGAGCTTCAGGCTCTTTCAATCAAAATGCCCTACATGATTTTTAATAAAGAGTGGGTGTCGCTACGCATTAACCTGTCCTTCCTTCCTAAGATAGCTTCGGAAGCCAATATTAATCAGACAATTAATTTGTCAGTCTTTTTTACTAACTACTAGAACAAAGGGGTAGTATAGGTTATATTTATTGGATGTACATAAACAGTTGAGGTTTTACCTACACAGGATTCCTCAAATCTGATCGACTTTTTGTGTCTTATGCCAAACCTTTCTTCGGTAAACCAGTTTCGAAAGTGACGATTGCTTGCTGGATTTCACAATGCATTGGCCGAGCCTGTTTGGAGAGAGGTCTGTCTCTGCCAGGGAAAGTGAAAGCTCATTTGACCTGATCTATGGCTACGTCAGCGGCTTTTTGGTCCAGGGTATCTTTGGATGATATTTGTTCAGCTATCACTTGGGCCTCATCTCATACCTTTATTTCGCATTATAAATTAGACATTATCTCTAGGAGTAGAGCATCCTTTGGCTCTGCGGTGCTCCAGACCATTCTTCCATGAGGGCCACCCAAGAGTTTGGTACCTGGGGACTCTGTCCCACAGATTGAAGATCAAATGAAGTAAACTACTTCAGATAAAGAAGTTATGTACTTACCATAACGTTCCATCTGAGTAGTTGTACTTCATTTGTCTTAAACTGTACCCCCCTCCTTCCCCCAACCTTATCATTCAGATTATATGTTTTCTTATCACGTGGTTATTGTTGGGATCCTTGGTCCTGTCCAGGCTAAGGGTTTTCGTATGGGTTATCCTGGCGATAAGGTGTCGTTGGGTCTGTTGTCTGATGCTTGTTAGGCAGCAAACTCGATCAGAGGGGAGAAGGGAGATGGGAGCATTATGGGTAAGGGGAGGAGCATGGAGCTCGGAGCAATAGCTGGAAAATGCGGCCGTGTCGGATCCAATGTGGATCTGAAGACCCACAGGTTGAAGACAAATGAAGTACAACTACTCAGATGGAATGTTATCATGAGTACATAACTTCTTTTTTGCCACTGTGTAAGCTAAAGGATGAAATCTTTTAATACTTTGTATGTTGGATCGCTTTGGAATTGTTAATGCAAACATGAGCAAGTAATATATTTGTCACCTAGAGTGATCAGTAGTTATGGTAATTGCAGAAATGCTTGAAAGTGTCACTCGGCTGTAATGAGTTCATTGCCAAGCTCACGTTAAAGCTTTTGTATGAGTCATTTGAAAATTTGACGAACATTATAGCCACATTTTCACTCGATGGGTTGTGAGTTGGCATAATGATCAAAGCGTTTACCGCGCAAATAAGGAGTAACGCTGAGGGAAAGTGGCTATGCTTAAATGGCCCAAAACGCTATGTGAATTCTGTCGATACTCTTATTGCCTCTGTGTCTCAAGTGAGTAAACACTCTCTGAAGTCTGCTTATGATTCAACTGATGCCTTTTCCAGAGCAGCTGCTGTTGGAAGTGTAATGAGAAATCTGTGCGCTCAGGCTCTCCAGATTTAGCGAGGACATTGAAACTGAAATGCTGAATTCTCCTTTGAACAGGGACACTGCTTTTGGAGCATCTGCTGTTGAGGTCCTTAAAATTGTGATGTGAGATCACTATGATTTTCAGCCTTCCTTCTCCAAGTCTGTGAAAGATTTCAAACCTCCATCAAGCGTCTTTTTATAATGAGCAGACCTAAGAGACGACCAAAGAATAATAGCAAGGAAGCTCCAAAAAATAATAGCAAGGAAGCTCCAAAAAGTCGAGAGCTTCCCAGATACCAGGACAGTCGAGTCTGACTTACTACTACAAATCCCACCCTAGCAGTCCGTACCCCCACTATTATTGGATTCTCCATTTCTTTCTTTGGTACCAGTCCATTAGTGATTCTGTTGGCTGTAGGAGTCCCTTCCGCCATTTAGGGAATCCTTTCTCGTCATCCAGAACTAATTTCCTTATTTTTTCCATCTTTCAGCATCTGCTGGCTCTAGGGGGTAATAGAACCCGTCCATTTCTCACACATTCTAGGATGTTTCTTGTATCAAGTAAAGAAGGAAACTTCATGGAGACCAGTCCTGGATCTTTTATTTCTCTACCAAGTTGTAGAAAGTGTTGCTATTGTCTTTTTCATCCATCTCAACCTATGGGTTATCCAATCTTGGCTGTGAAGTTTCAGCTCCCCTCCCATAATGCTCTGCATTCCTAAATCTCCTCAGATCTCGTTTGCTATTCTTCAGTATCGGGCGCTGTCTCCTGATCCTCCATAGTAGTTGTGATTTTTTTTCAACTTTTTTCCGTGAGAGTGCTGTACATAATTTATGTTGTTAGGTTTAGCCTGTCTCTTCTCCCTTTTGTTTGCTATAATTTGTGTGCTTACACTGTTGTCAATAGTGGTCAACGGAACTTCCCTTTGGGCTCATGGTTCCTCTATTTTGGCCTAAGAACCATTCTTCTATTATGGTTTTTCCCTTCTGTTATTTGATGTGTATGTTGCGTTTCCATGTAGGATTACTTTTAGTAGTTTTTAGCATTAATACAGTAGGTTGGTATCCGTTAGTTGTACAGTTGTTTCTGAATGTTTATTTTTCCCTTGTTAATGATGGTGCGCATCTGCTGACGCCTGCTAGTAGGCTGAATTCTGATTTCTGATTCTTTGCTGGCTGGTATATTTTTGTCTTTGTCTGAGAAGACTTTGGGCTTCAGAAAATTCATCCAGTGCAGACACAAGCAAGCCACCCTCTGCCAAGATTGCCAACAATAAATGTGTCTGTTGCTGGGGATAGCCCACTTAGATGAATACACTAAAATGTATGACTCGGTTGGAATCAGGGTATTGGCTGACAAACGGTCCAAACTAGTTGTAAAGGGGCTCCTCCTTCCATGTACTTTTTTTCTTTCTCCCTCTCCAGCCAAAGAAACATCAGGAGAAAGACATGGATCAGAAAGAGTAAAAACTGAGCGAAAGAAAACGCCGTGCTGAGTTCCCAGCTTCTGCTGAGCTAGTTCAGAAGGCCAAAAAGCTCTGTTTACTTGGCTGTTACTATGGATCTCACCTTGGCACCTCCTCTGTACCAATCCCTGGTCCTCTTAACTCCCGACTTCAGAATTGTCCTGGTTTCAGTCAGTAAGAGATGCCAGGTCCTGTGGGAGTTGGCTTTTCCTCTCCTCAGAGGACCTTTTTGGACAACTGATGGGGTGGGAGGGTGATAATGAGGGATGGCTTATCTTCCAAAAGTTGTAATTGCTTGCTCGGGGCTCCAGGTGATAGTATCCCCCATCGGCAGAGGGGGGAGGTTCAATAAATGCTGCCATGGGGCAGGGCAGGTCCGCAAACATCACGGCTTCAGGAGACCCTTTTCCAGTAAGTCTTTTTATTGCTCCTGAAGATTTGTCACTACTACTGCACCTTAGAGTCTGTTAGGGGTGCTTGGCTGTCCATCCTCAAGCTTGGGCAGCCATTACATCTGATGCTTGGGTGTTGACTCATTGCAGAGGCTACACTATCCCTCTTTCAGTTTACCTCAACCATACATTAAAGATCTCTTCCAGACTTTCCACCCCTTCACTGAATGGAGGCATCAGTCAGCGGAAATTCAAAAGCTGCTCACAGAGCAAGTCATCCAGGTGGTTCTGCCAGACCAGAGATTATCCTGTGTTTATTGAAGATTCTTTTTGGTACCTAAGATGATCAAGGACCTCAGGCCCATTTTGTACCTAAGCAAGTCAAATGTGTTCATGAAACAGGCCAAATTCTGGATGGTAACAGTGCAGTCCATTCTACCTCTACTGTGGAAGGACGACTGGATGTGCTTGATGGACCTCAAGTATGCTTACTACCACATAAAATTAGCAGTACATTCCAGGAGGTTCCTGTGCTGCTGACCGAGAGCCGGTCACTACCCGGTTTGAGCATTGACCACCTGGTGTTCACCAAATACATGGCAGTAGTACTAGCTGGCTCAGGATATGGAGTTTCTGGGTCTTCCCATATTGGAACAACTGGCTCCTTACAGCAACTTCAAGTGCACTGCTGGTTCAAGTGAGAGGCTTTTTGTTCCATTTGTTGTTTTCCTTGAGAATAATTGTGAACTTTGTCAAATCCAGTCTAGAACTTGACCAAACTCTGAAGTTTATAGGCCGCCATCTGGACAAGACCAGTCAGAAGTCCAAACTTCTTTTCTCAAATATGTCTTTAGGCTCGTCAAATCCTTCTGCTTCAAAGTTTATCAGCTTTTTCTTCAGATTGATGGCCACTGCCTTATCTCTAGTCCCCTTGGCCAAGTTCTACATGAGGGTCTTTCAGTGGACTCTTTCAGTCCAGTGATCTATGACAAGTCACCCAATGCATTTTCCCATACATCTTATGGATGTTTGTTGTAGTCGCATCCCATGGTGGCTGATGTCCAAACATGCTGCCTTAGGCCATCCATTTGTCCTTCCCCAGTCCACGGCCATGGTAACCATTGAAGCTTCCCACCTGAAGTTGGGAGGTTGGGCATTATGAGGAGAAGATGGTTTAAGGTACCTAATCCAAGTAAGAGGCCCATCTGCACATCGGTGATTTAGAGATGAGAGCAGTCCTCCTGGCACTGAAGGCTTTTCATGACCCTCTCTACAGAGGTGTGATTTTGATCTAGAGCAACATGGCGGTGATCTGGTACATCTGCAGTTAAGGGGACCCTGATCCTTTCCCTTTTGTTAAGGGACTATGACGGTGTGGCAATTGGAGATGTCCTCTTTACACTTTCTTATAGCAATGCACATCCTGGAGAAATCCAGCGTTCTAGTGGACTAATTGAACAGGAGCATTCTGATGCCTCTTAAGTGGGTCCCACAATCCATCAGCGGCTGCGCAGATCTTCAGCCATGGAAGCCAGCCTTTCTGCGACCTGTTTGCAACTCCATACAACATGAAATGCAGCAGATTCGTTGCCCTGATCCCTCCCAAGGGATAGTTACTGCGAGATATTGTAGTCCATGTTTGGCCCTCCAGGTCTCCTTTACTCGTAGCATTCAACACCCTTGATAATAATTTTTTTTTTTTACAGAATACAACTCAGTGCAGGGCAACTGTTATCCTCCTAGCCCCTTTCTGGCCCAGACAAGATGATTCCCTTTTCTTTGGCATCATCTAATGCACCCTCTTTAGGTTCTGGATCCAGTTCAGAATCTACTTTCCCATCCTTGGGGCAGCCTCACCCAAATCTAAATTCCCTTAGGTTGACCAATTAGTTCCTCCACTTCTGGTGATGGCCAGAGATCCCGAGCTGTCTGATAGAGTTGTGCATATTCTTTCTTCTCAAAAGTCCTCCACCAGAAAAATTTTTGGTAGTAAGTAGAGAAGATTTACGCCGGGCCATATCAAAAGGGTTTGGACCCCTTTTTCACATCTTTAGATGATATTTTTGATGTTTTTAGCTGGCCTTGCCCAGTTTGGGTCTAGCGACTTTTAGTTCATCTCTTCACCTTTTCCAGTTTCGATGCAAGTCAGGACCATTGTTCCCTAGATTCCCTAAGGTTATACAAACCCTTTTTGAAAGGTACCTTTCTTCTCAGACCTCCAAAGCTTTAACTAGGGCACCCTTTGAACCTGCTGCCATTGTGGACAAAGTTTTTATCATTTAAGACTACTTTTGAACTGTGCTAAGATATGTCAGATGAGTCCCTGAGCTTCAGGCGTTGTCCTGTTGTCCTCCTTACCTCATTTTACACAGACTGGGTTTCATTGCCAACTAAGCTAACATTTTTGCCCAAGATAGTCTCTGATTTGAAATTGAATCAAGCTGTTCAGCTGCCAGTATTCATCCCAAATTTCACTTGCAAGAGTTACAGGCTTCATTGCCTGGAGCTTCATTGTCAGTTGAGATTTTATTTAGACCACAGCAAAGGCTTCAGGAAAGCAGAACCACTTGGTAAACCAATTTCTAAGGTCACTCTGCTCAGTTGGCTTTCTGGCCATATACTTTATTAATGGTTTACGCTTACCTTCCAAACCGTAAACTTATCCTACCAGGGCAGTAATCTACTTCAACGGCCTTCTATGATATCGGGACTTTGGATGACATTTGCCCAGTGGCTACCTATACCTTTGTGTCCTGTTACAAGCTTGACGTTCAGTCCAGATCTAGAGCTTCTTTCATCTCCGTCATTTATTGAATGTTCTCTCTTACTGCTACTTAGCCTAGTTGGGGATTCTGTCTGTTCCACATGTTGAGAAGGACAGAAAAGACATTGGATATGGAAGTTATATAATTACCACAAGGCTAGATCTGTGGTGTTTTCTTCTGCCCATCTCAACCATACCTCCTTCTGTCCGCCTTACAAATTGTCACTGATAATTTGTGGCTCTTAATGGACCTTGCAGGTTTGCCTATAGGTTTTTTATGGACCATTTTGGTCATGGCCTCAGTTTTGCTAAATGATGTGTTAGGTGATGGTCAAATGTGGGAGGGGCAAAATCTATCTGTAGAGACACAGGAACACAAGGCATTATCGGAGCAAAGATTCTAAAGTACTGGACTTTGATCTGATTGTATCTGATAACAAATGTATTGAGATGGACAGAAGAAGACAGCACATCTGTAGTGTTATTGTGAGTGTATAACTTTCATTTCATCATCTTAGGCATGGTTTTCAAACTTTATACTTTTTTTTTTTTTTTTTTGCCTCTGGAGTACAGATTCATAGATTCAACTCTTCTGTATTCGTTCTGTGTTATCCTCTACCGTGTGGATATTCACAAAGTGTCTAACCTCAGTGATGTTTTTTTGCAGACTGAATGGTATTTTTTCAATTTTTTTCCTGCATTTAGATGACTTGCTTATCTTTGCAGAGTCTGTTTCAAAGTGTTAGGAATTTCTCACTTGGTTAAGAGATCATCTTCTCGGACTGAATTTCCAGGAGAACATTCAAAAATTCTGTGTTATTCCACCCCACAGAATAGTATTCTTGGGGTGTCTTGTAGATGCAGCTGTTAAAAGAGCTTTTCTCCTTAGGAATAAGTCGATTGTCCTCTTCTGAAGAGATGCATCTTCCAGTGTAATTTTTTGACGTGTATATTTTATTTGTATAAGAATTCTGTTGTAAAGTAATATTAATTACCAGGTACATTGGAGCTTTTCTCCCTGGGCCTGTGCTGAAAATGGGATCCTATGAATCCAGTCGGACTTTCCCAGTAAACAAATGTCAAATAGTAAATAAATATATTTCTGTATCTCTTCCTGAGTCTTTTTAGTCAGTCCAGCACTTCAGCATAGGAATTTCTGAGTTTTAGGATTCTTGGCATCAATGATTATCATGATTCTTCTAACCAGACTTCACGTAAGTGTGTATGTATATGTATATCTATATATCTATCTATATATATCTTAAAAAACAAATCATTGGTACCTAACATTTGTATGGTCATAATATCAATGCCCTGTAACAGTACTCGTGGCCTATCAATCTGTTATTACACCTCCTAAATTTGTTAAAAGTTTAATTATCTAGACTCTAATTCCTGTATATGTTTTGCACTTACTGCCTGAAGTGTTCTACATGCAGATGTAATGTGATCCTATCTCGCCTACATTCTCTACAGATGGGTTCGGAGCCGATCCTCGGCTCCGACTCGGCCGCTATACAATAGAACGCAGTCTCTTATTGGCTGAGTTACCTCGTATCCCAGGATGCACCACTACTGCTTCCCCAGATCTCGTTTGCCACTTCTGAAGCATAGACGTGGTCTCGGACTTGGCTGAGCTAAGTGCCTCTTAGTGACATTATTTTCTGTCAAATTTTGTGCTAAAACTTACCCAAAAGCTGTTTTAACAGCTACTTGTGTGACTGTGAATTGAAAGTTTTTTGTGGTAAAATTGTATTTTTTGTGGTAAGCGTTCCCGTTTGACTTAGACGGGCCTTGCCCTATCCTAGGTGTTTTAGCTAGAGTCTAGGCTGTTATTTGTGTAGTTTTTGTGTAGTTTTTGAAGTTTAGTGTGTCTGAAGTAGTTAACCATGTCGAAGGAACATAGACCATCAGGTTTTAAAAAATGTTCCAAATGTAGTTATAAAATGTCCATTACGGACGACCATTCATTGTGTGTTTACTGTTTGGGCCCGAAGCACCTCCAGGAATCCTGTAGCGTTTGCCACGCTTTTTCCTCTCGCGTGCTCCAAGAGAGGAAAAATAAGTTGATTTTAAAAGGGCTCATTACCCCTTCCTTTGAGGAAGCCCTATCTTCTTCTTCCCCCTCGAGGAAGAAAAAATCTTCGGCTCCGACCAGCCCGTCTGATCCGGCAGCTAAAAAGTCACGGCAGGCTTCTCCGTCGGCTCCACGGACTTCGGAGCCGAGGGCGGATCTGTCTGCCTCGATGTCTCCAGCCTCAACTCCTCTGGCTTCGGAGTCGAGAGCTCGGGCGTCGAGAGGCGAGTCATCTCCATCGGCTCCACTGCCTTTGGAGCCGATGATGGTTGCCCGCTCAGACTCTTCCCCTTCGGTGCCAAAGTCCCCTTCGGCTCCGAGGGAAATTGCAGTGGTAGTGGAATCTCCCTCGGCGCCGATACTTCTCGAACCCATACGGGCGGTCCCCAGTCTTTCGGAGCCGGCGGAGAAGTCGACTCGGACCCGGTCGGTCTCTTCTCGGTCGTCGAGGATGTCTGATTCAGATTTAGACAGGGTGCTTCAAAGGCTTTTTCAGTCTCCGGTCTTCAAAAAATTGATCTCGGCTCCAGCCCAGTCGGCTCTGGAGCCGGTTTCCCATCCTGCTATCTCGGTTCCTCCTCCAACAGCTTCGGCGCTGTTGGAGTCAGTGTTGGTGGAGCCGGTGGAGGTTGTCGGGTCGGTTCCGACCCTAACTCCAACCCCGCCCTTCGGGTCGGAGTTCGGTACGCGGACCTCCTCTGTCGGCCCCGGGGGTGACGCTTCGGGACTGATCCTTTCGGTTCCGAGCCTCCCTCTCGGTGCGTCGGCTGCGGGAGTTCCGACTGCTGTTGTGGCCTTGGGGGTTAAACCATCCCAGGACTCTAGGGGTCCCGCCTTCAAGGCCATGAGGAGTGCCTTGGCCAAATCCTCTCTGGCCACTTCTTCCATCTCACCACCACCTTCCCTTGGCACGGAGACTGGCTCCTTTGTAGTCCCCCTGTCCCACGACAGCGGAGCCCTGGGGCCTGAGGTTACCCCCATTGGGGGTTCCCTTCTTCCTGGAGGTCCCTCCGAAATGCTTTCGGAGGAACCTCCGAGGAAGAAACAGTGCAAGAGGAAGCACGTTGACTCCCCTGATGAGTCTCTCACCTCGGATACCGACCTCGATGATGCGGAAGGGTCCCCCAAGTTGGCCTCGGATGATGTCTCCTTTGCGGACATCTTGGAGATCCTTAAGCAACGAGGCGACTGGCAGTCCAAACCCCCCCTTCTGCTGAGGAGTTGGTTTTCCTCAAGGCCTTCGGGGCTCAGCCCTCCGCCTCCTGGGTGTCTCCGCCCTTCAATGAGCTTCTGGATTTGATCTCGCGAAGGGCGTGGGAACACCCGGACTCTGTTGAACCGGTGCCAGCTCGCCCCAATAAATTCCTTTCGGCTCCCCCTGATAAGGACTTTCTTTCGAAAGGTGTGGCTGTAGATGCCTTGGTGGTGGCATCTGCTACCCAGCAAGATGTGGCAGAGGCTTCAACGTCCGTCCATCCTCCTAATAAGGAGTCTAGGAGCATGGATCGGTACGGGAAGCGCACCCTTACTTCAGCAACATTTACATTAAGGTCTCTGAATTATTTGACGCATTTTACAAGACTTCAGAGGGATCTGGTCAAGGAGCTTTCGGATACCCTCTCCTGTAACTTACCAGAGCAGTTGGCCCAGATGGTTAACTCCCAGTTGGCTACCCTGTCCTCGTTATCCAACTCGTCCATGAGGCTCATTTCTTATGCAGCCGAAGGAGCGAGCAGAGCAGCGGGAACAGGTGTTGCTCTACGGAGACAAGCCTGGCTACGCCTGTGTCACTTTGCGGAGGCCTTTAAGTCTTCCTTTGCTGACGCCCCCTTAGATGGGTCCTCTCTGTTTGGACCCAAGGTAAAGGACACTTTGACTCGCTGCGAACAGGAGGGTAAGACTTTAACTGCCGTAGGGGCCCGGTTTTCCACTCCCTTCAGACCTTATCCCAAGGCTCGAAGAGGAGGGAAAATGTGGTTCCGTAAGTCTCAAAAGCCTTACTCGTCGCAGCAGAGCGATTCCCCTTCTAGAGGCAGAGGAGGGGGAAATTTTTCAGGGAGATGCCGTCCCAGAGGCGGCGGAGGCCCCCGCAACACTGGAGACCGCGAGTCCTTTCGTGGCTCCTCCTCCTTCCAGCATCCCTGAAGGAGTACCCGACTGTGCAGCTCCGGAGCCAGTCGGGGGTCGTTTTTCGAAGCACCTAAAGGCCTGGGAAAATATCACTCGGGACCAATGTGTGCTCCGAATCATCACCGGAGGTTACACATTTCCCTTCTCTCAACCCCCCCCACCATCCCAAAGAATCCCGGACCCGCCACCCAGTCAACAGGATCTTGCAGCCAGCGAAATATCAAAGCTGCTTCAAAAAGGAGTCATCCAACCTGTCCCCGCAGATCAGGCCGGATCAGGGACTTACTCAAGATTCTTTTTGGTACCAAAAAAGACCGGGGACTTGAGGCCCATTTTGGATCTCAGCAAGTTAAACCGATTAGTAAAAAAGTCCAAATTCCGGATGGTCACCTTGCAATCCATTCTCTCGCTGTTGGAGAAAGGTGTTTGGATGTGCTCCATAGATCTCAAGGACACCTATTATCACATTCTGATAGATCAGGCGTCGAGGAGACACTTGCGCTTCAGCCTGGGAGACAGTCATTTCCAGTTCCGTGCACTGCCCTTTGGTCTCACCACAGCCGCCAGGGTGTTCACCAAATGTTTGGCGGTGGTGACTGCTCACCTGAGATGTCTAGGATTCCAGGTGTTTCCATACCTGGACGACTGGCTCCTAACTGCCAACTCCAGGCATCTACTCTTGAAAACTCTAGCAGCCACTATCTCTCTAGGCAACTCCTTAGGAATCACCTTCAATTGGACAAAGTCTGTATTGCTGCCATCTCGGCGTATTCTGTTTATTGGTGCAGAAATAGACTCAAGGCAGATGCGAGTCTATCTTCCTGTAGAAAGGATAGCAACGCTGCAGTCTCAAGTTCGAGCATTACTCCTCAGACGTCACGCTCCAGCGAGAATGGTCCTGCAGCTGTTGGGTTCCATGTCAGCCACCATTCTTCTGGTCCCCTTGACAAGGTTGCATATGAGGATACTCCAGTGGCTCCTATCAGTCCAGTGGTCTTATCAAGACCTTCCCCTCAGTCACCACATATTGATCACAGAGACGTGCAAACAGGATCTTCGTTGGTGGCTTCTTTCTTCCAACCTGAATCAGGGGCGACCCTTCGTTCCCCCTTCCCCCTTGGCCACGTTGACTACGGACGCCTCCCAGACAGGGTGGGGGGGGGGCATTATCTGGACAGGTTGGTCCAAGGCACGTGGCACACGGACGAGAGTCTTCTCCACATCAGTATCCTGGAAATGAGGGCGGTGCTTCTAACGCTGCAAGCACTGCACGATCACCTCCCCCAGGGCACGATTGCCATTCAGTCCGACAACATGTCGGTAGTCTGGTACTTAAACAAGCAAGGAGGGACCAGGTCTTACCCCCTTTGCAGAGAGGCCGTGAAGTTATGGGATTGGGCGATTGCTACCAAACGTTTCCTAGTGGCAACACACATCCCGGGGAGATCCAACATGATAGCCGACAGACTGAGCAGAACTATTCTCTCCCCTCACGAATGGTCCTTGAACGACAGAGTGGTAACACAGATTTTCACGAGATGGGGAGCTCCTTGTTGCGATCTTTTCGCAACTCCTCTCAACGCGAAATGCCAGCAGTTCTTCTCTCTCACCCCAGTTCCGGGGGAGATCCCCAAGGATGCTCTAGTCCAAGCTTGGCCCCCTGGTCTGCTATACGCTTTTCCACCAGTTCCCCTTCTCCCCAAGGTGATTCAGAAGGCGATTCGCTTGGAAAGCAAAATGATTCTAATCGCCCCATACTGGCCTCGTCAAGTCTGGTTCCCCTTTCTTCACAAATATGCATTGGAGGGTCCCTGGTTCCTGGACCAAGTTCCGGACCTCTTGATGCATCAGTCAGGACAGCTCCATCAGTCCCTCCATTCATTGAAGTTAGCAGCTTGGCTACTCCTCTTCCGACCATAGTTAGGAGCCATTCTTTGGACCCTGAAGTCATGCATATTTTGTCATCGGCCCACAAGACTTCTACCAAAAAGTTGTATAGCAGTAAATGGAAGAGGTTTGCTATTTGGGCCCAACTCCGAGGATTAGACCCTATGACAGCCTCGGCGTCAGAGGTTCTGAAGTTTTTAGCTTCCCTATTCAACCAAGGTTGTTCGGTGTCTACCATCAAAGTTCAATTGGCTGCTATTTCCAATTTTCACGAGAGCGTAGAACCACTTTTAATGAGCAACAAGTTGTGCAAAGCTTTTATTAAAGGAGCTTGGCTTCTACGGCCCCCTATATCTCATCCTGCACCACCGTGGGACCTTAACGTGGTGTTAGGTGCATTAACCTCATCTCCCTTTGAGCCGGCAGCAACCTGTGACTTAAAATTTCTTTCTTGGAAGACTGCCCTTCTAGTTGCTATTACATCAGCCAGGCGAGTTTCAGAACTTCAAGCCCTATGTGTCAAACCACCGTACCTGGTATTTCACAAGGATAGAGTATCTCTTAGACCAAACCCATCCTTTATACCAAAGGTTTGTTCTAACTTTTGTTTGCAACAATCACTGGAATTACCGTTTTTTTTTTCCCTAAGTATACAAACAGAGCTGAGTATACTTTTCACAGCTTAGACGTGCACAGACAATTACGTTTCTATTTGGATAGGACACACCAAGCACGAAAATCAGATCAACTGTTTGTGTCCTTTTCGGACAATAAATTGGGCAAAGCCGTCACGAAAGTCACTATTGCCAAGTGGATCAGGGACTATATCAGTCATATTTACCTCATTTCAAATAAGGAGCTTATAGTCCCAGTGAAAGCTCATTCTACCAGGGCTATGGCCACTTCGGCAGCCTTTCATTCCAAGCTCTCTATTAGTGACATTTGTGCGGTTGCTACGTGGTCTTCTCTACACACCTTCATTTCTCACTACAAATTGGATGTGGCATCTAGGGGTCGAGCTTCCTCCGGTTCCACGGTTCTCTGGACCGTTTTCCAGTGAGCCACCCAGGAATTAGGTGCTAGGGACGCTGTCCCATCTGTAGAGAATGTAGGCGAGATAGGATCACATTACATCTTTTAGTTATGTACTTACCATAACTTTAGATGTATGGGATCCATCTCGCCTACATTCCTAATAACCCACCCTCCTTCCCCCTGCCTTGTAGGCCAGAAGAGACCGGACAATCCAAATTCAACTTTTTCCTCTCTTGAAACACCTGGCAATGTTATAACAACAGTCTATGTGTGTGTGCATGTGTGCGGACAAACAAGATCTGGGGAAGCAGTAGTGGTGTATCCTGGGATACGAGGTAACTCAGCCAATAAGAGACTGCGTTCTGTTGTATAGCGGCCGAGTCGGAGCCGAGGATCGGCTCCGAACCCATCTGTAGAGAATGTAGGCGAGATGGATCCCATACATCTAAAGTTATGGTAAGTACATAACTAAAAGTTATGTAAGCTGGAAACTATATGTATAGAATGTTCTCATTTATTTACTCTCTATTGCTTGTATTACTATATTAGATGTGAGTATGTTTACTGTATTTACTGACACACTAATTCTATAAGCTGCCAATTGTCATCATCAGCTCCCCTTTTCCCATTTTGTACATGGGGTCGGGATGTCGGGATATCGTGTTAACTATCACCAACTCTCTCAATTCAGTGCCACACTCCTGCCTTCTTCAACATTCATACCAGACTGTCGCAGATCTTCTTTCACACAATCCATCCACCTCTTTGCTGGACGTCCTCGCTTCCTCTTACCTTCTTCCTGTCTGTCCCAAATCTTCCTCACCAGGTTGTCTTCTGCTTTTATACACATGCCCAAACCACCGTAATCTGTTCTCTCTGATCTTTTCTACAGTTGGAGCTACTTTGGCTTCTGCTCGTATGTCCTCATTTCTTCGCCTGTCCCACAGTGTGCAGCCTACCACCCTTCTCAGGCACTTCATTTCCATCACCTCTAGATTCTTCAACTGTTTTGCCTTTACTGCCCAGGTTTCTGTACCATACAGTAGTACTGGTCGCACCACTGTCTTGTACACCTTACTTTTCAGATTCTTTGGCATTCTTCTATCATAGAATATACGTGATGCTCTATGCCAGTTGGGTGCAGGCCCTCTGATTCTAGCTTTGACCTCTTCATTCAGACTTCCCTTTTCCTCAACTACTCCTCCCAGGTACTTGAAGCTGTTTACCTGTTCCACTATCTTCCCTTCTATCTCTATTCTCAGCTGCTTCTGATTTCCCTAATTTGCTGCCATTACCACCGTCTTATCTGTGCTTAGTTTCATCCCATGTGCCTTCATATTTGCATTCCATTCTCCTATCCTTTGCTAAAGTTCTAGCTCAGAGTCTGCCTGTACCGCCACATCGTCTGCATACAGCAGCTTTGTGGATTCGTCCCCTCCAACCTGTTTGCTAATGTCAATCAACAGTATGAACAGCAGTGGGCTCACAGCTGAACCCTAATGTACGCCAACACCCACTGGGAAACCCCTCTGTGAGGCTGAATACTGTTCGTACTTGAGTCATTGGGTACTTTTACATAGCCTGCACTAATTCTACCAATGTTTCTGGGACTTCAAACCACCGGAGTACTGCCCAAATCAGCTTTCTTGGGACCTTGTCATATGCTTTTTCCAAGTCTAGGAATGACCAGTTGGGCTGTCTCCTCATCTCTAGCTTCTTCTCAAGTATCTGTCTCAATGCAAACATCGGGTCAGTTGTGCTGCATCCTGATCTGAATCCAAACTGCTAATCTCCCATCTTACATTCTACTACGCTGCGTATCCATTTATCAATCACCCTCTCCAGAACTTTCATGCAATGTGATAGGAGTTTGATGTGTCTGTACTGGCCACAGTTGTGGATGTCCCCTTTGTTCTTGTACACTGGCACGAGTATGCTTATTCTCCAGTCATCCGGGATTCGCCTTTCTCTCCACACTGCTATTAGTACCCTCAGGAGCCATGTCTCCCCATCTCACCCAGCACCTTTATCATATCTGCTGTGACCTCATCTGAGCCTGCTGCTTTATCATATCTGCTGTGACCTCATCTGAGCCTGCTGCTTTATCATATCTGCTGTGACCTCATCTCAGCCTGCTGCTTTATCATATCTGCTGTGACCTCACCTGAGCCTGCTGCTTTATCATATCTGCTGTGACCTCATCTGAGCCTGCTGCTTTATCATATCTGCTGTGACCTCATCTGAGCCTGCTGCTTTCCCTGACTTCATCTTCCTTAGTGATGTTCTTACTTCTTCTAGGGTGGGCTCCACTTCTTCTCTCACTGTAGGCTGTTTCTAGGGCAGTACAGCTTCTGTGGGGTTTTATTCATTCAGAAGCTGCTGGAAATACTCCTTCCATTTGCCTTTCATGTTACTCCTTCCATTTGCCTTTGATGTCCTCTGGGCTGGTGAGCAGGTTGTCCTGGCATCCCTTATGAAGGGTGTCTGACTATCGTCTTTATCTTTCTGTCTTTGCCTCGCAACCTGATATAGTTTCTTTGTGCCCCTTACTGAGTCACTTTTCAGAAGTTGGTACAGTGCCTCCGATGCCCTATTCTTTGCTATTGCAACTTCTTTCTTAGCCAACCAGTAGTCGTTCCTAGCCTGGTCAGTCTTTTCTGTCTTCCACTTCCTCCTGCACTCCTTTTTTCTTTTGATGACTTCCTGGACTTATGCATTCCACCACCAGCTTTCCTTATGTACCTTATTTCCATACCTGGCTCGGACACATAGCTTTTCTGTAGTCCTAACACATGCTGTTTTTAGGCGCTGCCATTCTTCAACTCTACCTATTTCCTCCTCTTCTTGGGGTGCTAGAGCCCTAAATAATTCCTTGCACCGTTGTACTTTCTCAACAGTCAACTTCAGGTCTTCACTCTGGTCTGTGTTGACCTTAGTGCCATCTCAGGCCACTGCTTGCAGCTGATTGTGGCAACTAGTGGTTTATGCTGTGAGCTGACTTTTTCACAGGGGATGACTTTGCAATCATGGGTTCTGCCCCAGTGCCTTCTCTTTACTTGGAGGAAGTCTTCCCGAGTTGCATGTTGACTACTCTTGTATGTGATCTTGTGACCGTCTCTCTTTCTGAACCATGTGTTGGCTACTGTCAAGCCATTTGCCAGGCAAAAGTCTAGAATGGCTTCTCCTTCTTTATTCCTGTTGCTCATATCCTGTTCTGTCTGTCTTGATATGTTCATTCAAGTCACCCCTTATCAACACCAATTCATGTTGTCCTTCTTTATCTAGTAGGTCCTGCAACTGCTGTCTGAATGCACTCTTTTCCTCACTATCACAACCCTGCTGTGGGGCATGGACTGAGATTATGAATACTGCCCTGTCATTACACTGGAGTCTGACTGCCATGAATCTGTCATTAATTCTGATGATATCCCTTACTGCCTTCTGAAGTCTCTCTCTCTCTCAACACAGTTCCTACACCATTTCTAGCCTTCTCTCCACCTGAGTAGTAGACTCTGGATCCCAAGCCAAGTGGCTTTGCTGCACTGCCCTTCCATCTCATCGCCTGGATACGTAAGATGTCCAACCTCCTCCGTATCATCATGTCATCCACTTCCAAGCTGCTTCCTGTCAGTGAACCTACATCAAGTGTAGCGATTCTCAGTTCATGTTTGGCAGGTTGGTTGGTTTTACGTCCAGCTTTCGCTCAACAGAGCTATCCCAGGTAACCCAGGCTGGGCAACTAGACACTGGCCAGCCAGTAGCTTATTGACCCAGGGCTACTGGGCTTTATGGTGGGCATATACTGGCCAATAGGGGCACATATACCCCTCCCACCATTAGCATGGGTCCCTGGCGTGGGTCAGAGTAGGCCGGGTGCTCAACCCACTTATCACCAGTAACTACCCATGCCCATTTTTAGCGACATTAGTCAACATGCCTGAATCACCTAGAGCCATATTTTACACAGAGTGGATAGCCTGCCACAGCACACGGTCTGTGATCCATGTTCTGTCTTGAAGATACTGCGCACCACAGTAGATGCCCAAAGCGGTTGGTCTGTACAACTCTTCCCCCTATAAGGCACCATGTAGAGTTTGTGCTGTTGCCCACAGCTCCATTCATTGGTAAGTTTGAGATGGAAACACTCAGCATGTGTTTCGGACATGGGAGAAACCCCACGGAGACACAGGGAGAACATGCAAACTCCAAACGGGCATTGGTCGGAGGTTAGGATCGAACTTTGCAACCTTTTGCATGGGAGGCGAAGACCTTAACCACAAAGCCATCTGGTGTATGTATGTGTGTGTGTATAGAGAGAGAGAGAGAGAGAATAGCTGCCAATAATGTGTACTAAATGATTTTATTAATCTAAATTCTGTATTATATGTAAAATGTCTTAAATGTGGAGCTTTTCTCCCTGGGACTCCACTGAAAATGGGCACTTCTGGCCAAGTTGGACCATCCTGGTAAACAAAGGTAAATAAAATACCCCCTGACTTTTCAAATTCCAGTTTTGAGATTTGTAAAAAGGGAACTGTTTTGTTGGAATATCGCTTGAAGCCTTCCTGGTCACTGTAGTCTGTAACAACAAATGCTTCTGAGTTTGCTTTGGGGATTGTATCTTTGGGGGTATAAGTGCATTGTCTTTGGAACAAAAAAAGACAGACCAAAACTCGCACAAAAAAGGGTGGGGAAAAAAAGAAATAAAAACACGGCTGTAAGTACACTGAATTCCCTCAATCATTTGTGGTCCCCTGGACCACCTCTGCAAGTAAGCTACATAACAGAGAATGCTGTACAGATGCAGTCTGGGGGTGGGGGGGTAGATTTCTCCCTCTGTGCAAATTAGTGCCATGGCAGCCTGAGCATAACTTTGAACCTCATGACACAAATAATCTGGACAAAGCCAAAAATAATGGGGGGACAAATTTTAAATATTGCTCTTACAAACTTAGAAGGTTGCTAGAATAAAAAGTCTGTGTTACCATTCATTTTCTGAAGAATATGAAGTCTGAAACGCAAGTGCCTGTCATGTAATGAATTTATTCCTCACTGATTTGCAACCAAAATCCAGAAAACATCAAATTTTAAGAGGAACAGAGCAAAAGTATGCGGCAAAAATATGGATGTTGTGCGAAAATCTGGACAGTTGAGAGGTGTGACCCTAAGATACAGCTATTCTGCACAGTCACATTCTGTGGCTTTTCACTTTCAGTCCGAGCAAAAATGTTGTGGCAGACAAATAGGGCAGGAGCAGGATGGACCCACAGACCCTCATGAATGGAAACTGAATCAGGGAGTCTTTTAGGATTTGGGAAATAATCAGTTAGACCTGCTTCCCTCCAGTCATTACAAACAACTGGCAAATTTTTGATCAAGAACTCCAGTTGCCACAGACTGGACTGACTCGCACAAAACAGGGGCTGCTTGATTGTCCAGAGCATTCTGTCCTAGAGTTTTAATACCTTTTAGGCACCTTATTTCTGAGCATGTGTAGCAGTCGGAAGGTACTGTAGGAAGCAAGGAAATCCTGCTACTAGAAAACTTACTCAGATCTTGTAGTTGGTGCTTCATTTAGAACTAAGACCAGTGCTTCTATGGTTCTAAAATATTTGTTAGTTTTTATCCTTTGGCCTGTTTTATTTCTGTGTCTTAAGGTCATTTCAGCATGTCTGCACATGGATCCTCCTTTTTCATTGCATTCTCATTTTAGCTGTTACTGAAAGAGTTTTTTTAGCATATCTGTCCAGCTATAAAACAGGTGGTTCTTTCTTGGCAATGTTATTTTTGATTTGAAGATAAGAGCTATTGTTTCATTTGAACTGCCTGTTCAGGTTGATTGGAGGTTCTTATCATGGAAGACAGTGTTACTGATTTCTGCATTGAAAGCGTCTGAGCTGAGCTTTCTTATGCAGCTAATCTTATCTCATTTTCCTCAGACAGGGTTTCCTTGAGAATTAATCCTTCATTTATGCTTAGCGTGGTACCCTAGTTTACTTTGAGACAAGCTATCCATTTCCCCTGTCTTCTTTCCAGAACCTAAAATGAAGCAGAGTGGATCATTTTTACTGTGGATGTTCCCGGTCAATTTGGATAGGATATTGACAGAGCCAAAACCTTCAGAAATTCCAGCCAGTTATCCATTTCTTATGAAGGTAATTAATAAGGACTGCTAGTGTCAAAATACACAGCTTCCTATATTTTATTCCCCATGTGGTTTCCTTTTGTTTGAACCATAATAAGTCAATTCCAAGCTTCCTATATTTTATTCCCCATGCGGTTTCCTTTTGTTTGAACCATAATAAGTCAATTCCAAGCTTCCTATGTTTTATTCCCCATGCAGTTTCCTTTTGTTTGAACCATAGTAAGTCAATTCCAAGCTTTCCTATATTTTATTCCCCTTGCGGTTTCCTTTTGTTTGAACCATAATAAGTTAATTCCAAGCTTCCTATGTTTTATTCCCCATGCGGTTTCCTTTTGTTTGAACCATAATAAGTCAATTCCAAGCTTCCTATATTTTATTCCCCATGCAGTTTCCTTTTGTTTGAACCATAATAAGGCAATTCCAAGCTTCCTATATTTTATTCCCCATGCGGTTTCCTTTTGTTTGAACCATAATAAGTCAATTCCAAGCTTCCTATATTTTATTCCCCATGCGGTTTCCTTTTGTTTGAACCATAATAAATCAATTCCAAGCTTCCTATATTTTATTCCCCATGCTGTTTCCTTTTGTTTGAACCATAATAAGTCAATTCCAAGCATCCTATATTTTATTCCCCATGCTGTTTCCTTTTGTTTGAACCATAATAAGTCTATTCCAAGCTTCCTATATTTTATTCCCCATGCAGTTTCCTTTGGTTTGAACCATAAGTAAATTCCAAGCTTCTATATTTTATTCCCCATGCGGTTTCCTTTTGTTTGAACCATAATAAGTCAATTCCAAGCTTCCTATATATTTTTTCCCCATGCTGTTTCCTTTTGTTTGAACCATAATAAGTCAATTCCAAGCAGGGGCAAAATGCAAGCTCTGCAGGTCCTTGACTTCTTCAGTGGCAATCTGTAAGGTGTTGGACTCGAAGTGTTCTAGAGGCAACTTCTTCATCCTCTCTACATATTTTTACAAAGCACTGCAGACTGCACTACTTTTCCACGTGTAGAGCTTGCTTTGCTGGGACCGTTATCCAGGGTCTCCTGGACCTGACCATTCTCCAGGCCACCTATTGGACCTGACCATTCTCCAGGCCGCCTTTTGGACCTGACCATTCTCCAGGGCCTTTTGGACCTGACCATTCTCCAGGGCCTTTTGGACCTGACCATTCTCCAGGGCCTTTTGGACCTGACCATTCTCCAGGGCCTCATGGACCTGACCATTCTCCATGGGCTCATGGACCTGACCATTCTCCATGGGCTCATGGACCTGACTGTTCTCCAGTGGCTCATGGCCCCTCCTCCTCCTTTCAAACCTTATACCACAGCTATAAGGTTTGAAAGGAGGAGGAGGGGCCATGAGCCACTGTTCTCCAGTGGCTCATGGCCCCTCCTCCTCCTTTCAAACCTTATAGCTGTGGTAATCTACCCATATAGGTAAGGCTACTGCAGCAGTCATCAAATGAATGTAATACAGTTGTGTAAGTAAACTTACTATGTCAGTAGATGTTTGAATGATCACTGCTGCAGTAACTCCTCCCTCCCCTCCTGTCTCATTATTTTTTGCTATGTTTTTGTTGCCAGGGTATGGACATTGAATGCATTTACCCAGAATTGTCCTCTTTCAAGACTCTAGCCGCACTGTTATAGCTGGCATGAAAGCCCTGAAGGGTTTGGTGCCCAGACTGCTGATTTTTCTACAGCTGTGTTCAAGTTGTCATTGGTCTGAGTGGGTGGAAGGTGCCCCAACCTTTGGAACTGTTAGAGCCTGTGCAGGATATAACCCATATTGCCAAGTCTGCTGCTTCAGTGATCATTCGAATATCTAGTGTTGTACGTTTACCTACGTAACTGTACTTTACATTGCAACTTCTTAGTATATTGCCTAGATTATTTGATATTTCTCTAGAATTGTAATTTTTACTGCTCTTGTATATTCTGGTTTGCAGCTCTGTTTGTATGGCCATATTTGATTTCATGTAATCGTAGCTTCTGTTTTTATTTGTGCACTTTTGGTTTGTTTTTCCGTTCCGTTTGGGTCCTGATTGAAGGCTGTCTTTGTCCGGTTCATTTTCTTGTTTATCAGATAGATAATATGCATTCTTTTATTTAAGATCGATTGCATACCACTTTGATTTGTGTGTTGCATGGCTCATTTGTAATAAAAGGAAAACTACTCACAATGTTGTTTTTGTTTCCTTTTATACTAGGTGGTGTTCCTCAGATGGCTGGTAACTGTGTTTGATCTGATTGAACACAAGGAGCAACTTCATGCCCTGTATGGCATTTTCTTCTTCTTTCTTCAGGATGAGAAGCTGGTATGTTTTGATGATGAAGACAAAACTTATGAAAACCAGTGTGCACAACTGTAGTATCTGAAATGATGCATTGTGTCCATAGCTTTGATGACTCTCTCAACGAAGTCTACCAGGTTAAGTAGGCATGACCTTCCCTTAACAAAGCCAAATCGGTTTGGTCCCGGTGTCTGTAGGTTGCCATTGCCTATATTTATCACTGCCATGATGATTTGTTCCATGGCTTTGCATTTTAGTTAGGCTTGTTAAACTGATGGGTCTGCAGTTCTGTAGGTCATTTATGGTCTACCCTTGTGGATGTAATGACTGTTGAAGCCCCCTCCATTCACTTGGAACGCAGTCTGTTTCAAGGCTGTAGGTGAACAGTCCCTCAAGTGGCCTTGATATGTTAATTGCAGACTGTTCAGGACGCAACCAGGGATGTTGTCAGGCCCCTTGGAGGGGGTGCTGTTGGCTTTAGCAAGTGCTGCCAGCACCTGGTCCCAGCTGATAGCTGGGGGAAGTATGTTGCAAGTGGATTTCACCATGTAGAGCTGGGGGAAGTGGGCGGTGAAGTCTGAGCTGAATTTATCAGCCTGTAGCTTTACTATGTCATTATGATCATGTAGGTGGTGCTGTTCACCATCAGTTTAGCCCACTGTTGTTTGTTACCTCCGAGGTTCAGAACGTAGCTGAAGAAGCCTTGTAATTGTCCTTGGCTTGTGAGGCTAGCCTGACCTCGTAGTTGGCCTTGTTAGACTTAGAGCTCTTCATTTCTTGTTTAGTGGTATAACTCATCTCATTAGCTCGTAGTTGGCCTTGTTAGACTTAGACCTCTTCATTTCTTGTTTAGTTGTATAACTCATCTCATTAGCTCATAGTTGGCCTTGTTGGACTTAGACCTCTTCATTTCATGTTTAGTTGTATAACATCTCATTAGCTCGTAGTTGGCCTTGTTAGACTTAGACCTCTTCATTTCTTGTTTAGTTGTATAACTCATCTCATTAGCTCGTAGTTGGCCTTGTTGGACTTAGACCTCTTCATTTCTTGTTTAGTTGTATAACTCATCTCATTAGCTCGAAGTTGGCCTTGTTGGACTTAGAGCTTTTCATTTCTTGTTTAGTTGTATAACTCATCTCATTAGGTTGGGTTATGCTTTTTCCCAGGCTTCAGACGATTCTGCAATATTGTTTACATGTTGTTAATGCTTGATGTAATGTGATCCTATCTCGCCTACATTCTGTACTGATGGGTTCGGAGCCAATCCTCGGCTCCGACTCGGCACGCTCTACTATAGAACGAAGTCTCTTATTGGCTGAGCTATCCCACATCCCAGGATGCACCACCACTGCTTCCCCAGATCTCGTTTGCCGCTTCTACAGCAAAGACGTGGTCTCGGACTTGGCTGAGCTAAGTGCTTGTTATTTAAAAAGTTTCTGTCAGAAATTTTTTGCTAACTTACCCAAAAGCTGTTATTCGTTGTTGTGTGACTGAGAGAGTGTGTTTTTTTGTGGTAAAATTCTTTAGTTTGAGGGAAAGGATCCCGTTTAAGTTAGAGGGGCCTTGCCCTCGCTTAATGAACTTTTGCGTGTGAGTCTTTCTTCAAGTGATCCCGTTTGAGTTAGAGGGGCCTTGTCCTCAGTTTCTATTCATTACTGTTAGTGTACTTTGAAGAATTTTTTCTGTGGTAATTATTTGTTTCAATATGTCGAAAGAGCACAGACCTTCAGGATTCAAAAAATGCTCTAAATGCAGTTACAAAATGTCCATCACGGACGATCACTCTTTGTGCGTTTATTGTTTAGGCCCTAAGCATCCTCAGGAGTCATGTAGCATTTGTCACGCTTTTTCATCCCGAGTCCTCCAAGAGAGGAAAAACAAATTGATTTTAAAAGGGCTTATCACCCCTTCTTTTGAGGAGGCTTTATCTTCTTCCTCTTCACCTTCAAAGAAGAAGAAATCGTTGGCTCTGACCAGCCCGTCGGAACCGGCTTCAAAAAAATCTCGGCAGGCTTCTCCATCGGCTCCACGGACTTCGGAGCCGAGGGCGGAACGGTCTGCCTCGATGCCTCCAGCCTCGACTCCTCTGGCTTGAGCCGGCTGGCTTGAGGCGGGTCACCTTCATCGGCTCCACTGTCTTCGGAGCCGATGAGAGTTGCCCACTCAGACTCTTCCCCTTCGGCGCCGAAGTCCACTTCGGCTCTGAGGGAAATTGCAACAGTTGTGGAGTCGGCACCGATATTTATCGAGACTATTCGGAGCCGGTCCCCAGTCCTTCGGAACCGGTGGAGAAGTCGACTCGAACTCGTTCGATCTCTTCTCGGTCTTCGAGAATGTCTGATTCGGACATAGACAGGGTGCTTCAAAGGCTGTTTCAGTCTCCGGTCTTTCAAAAGTTGGTTTAGGCTCCGGCCCAGTCTGCTCCGGAGCCGGTTGCCCACCCTGTTGTCTTGGTTCCTCCTCCAACAGCCTCGGCACTGTTGGAGTCGGTGCTGGTGGAGCCGGTGGAGGTTTTGGGTTGGCTCCGACCCTTACTCCAACCCGACCTTGGTCGGAGTTGATACGGACCTCCTCTGTCGGCCCCGGGGGTGGCGCTTCGGGACCGATGTTTTCGGTTCCGAGCCTCCCTCTCGGTGTGTCTGCTACGGTAGTGCCGTCTACTGTTGTGGCCTCGGGGGTTGGACCTTCCCAGGACTCTGGGGGTCCCGCCTTTGGGGCCATGAGGAGTGCTTTGGCCAAATCTTCTTTGGCCACCTCCACAGTCTCACCGTCACCTTCCCTTGGCACGGAGACTGGTTCCTGTGTAGTCCCCCTGTCTCAAGACAGCAGAGCCCTGGGGCCTGAGGCCACCCCCATCGGGGGTTCCCTCCTTCCTGAAGGTTCCCCCAAAGTGTCTTCGGAGGAACCTCCGAGGAAGAGACAGTGCAAGAGGAAGCACGTCGACTCCCCTGACGAGTCTCTCACCTCGGACACCGACCTCGATGATGCGGAGGGGTCCCCCAAGTCGTCCTCGGATGATGTCTCCTTTGCGGACATTTTGGAAATCCTGAAACAGCAGGCGACTGGCAGTCCAAACCCCCTTCCGCTGAGGAGTCAGTATTCCTCAAGGCCTTCGGGGCTCAGCCCTCCGCCTCCTGGGTGTATCCGCCCTTCGACGAGCTTCTGGATTTGATCTCTCGAAGGGCGTGGGAACACCCAGATTCTGTGGAACCGGTGCCAGCTCGCCCCAATAAATTTTTTTCAGCACCCCCCGAAAAGGATTTTCTCTACAAAGGTGTGGCTGTAGATGCCCTGGTGGTGGCATCTACTACCCAACAAGATGTGGCAGAGGCTTCAATGTCCGTCCATCCTCCTAATAAAGAGTCCAGGAGCATGGATCGGTACGGGAAGCGCACCCTTACTTCAGCAACCTTTACTTTAAGGTCTCTGAATTATCTGACGCACTTCACAAGGCTTCAGAGGGATCTGGTCAAGGAACTTTCTGATAGCCTCTCTGGTAACTTACCTGAGCAGTTGGCCCAGACGGTTAGCTCTCAGCTGGCTACCCTATCATCGTTGTCGAACTCGTCCATGAGGCTCATTTCATATGCAGCCGAGGGGGCGAGCAGAGCGGCGGGAACAGGTGTTGCTCTACGGAGACAAGCCTGGCTCCGCCTGTGTCATTTTGCGGAAGCCTTCAAGTCTTCCTTTGCCGACGCTCCCTTTGATGGGTCCTCTCTGTTTGGACCCAAGGTAAAGGACACCTTGACTCGCTGTGAACAAGAGGGTAAGACTTTAACTGCCGTAGGGGCACGGTTTTCCACTCCCTTCAGGCCTTATCCCAAGGCTAGAAGAGGGGGGAAAATGTGGATGTCCTTCATGGATGCATCTGCAGTCATAACAACTGGGTTGTCCTGTCGTCAGGCAGCCCTTCAGTCGGCAGTTCAAAGTCGGGTCCGGCTTGACTGATGTCGCACTCCGCAGCGTCATCTCTGTTGGTCTTGGTATAAAAGCATCAGCCCGCCATTTTCCTCAGTCTTTCTTGCGTGGCGAAGCAGAAGCTGTTAAGTGCGGTGGTCGGATCAGAGATTACTTCTACCGAATACTACTTCGAAGACTTCTAAAGCTAAGTACCCCGTTGGGGACTCTTTCTTGCCTCAGCCGATGTCAGAAAAAGTTAACAATTGATCTGAAGTAGGAAGACTTCATTCGTCTGCAACCTGTGGGTATCGGATCCGACCTCGGATCCGAGCCGGCAATTCAAAAGCTTAGACTCCGAGCTCCTAGCTCCTCCCTCTTACCCATAACCCCTTGCCACGCCTGACTGACCTCAGATTTACGTTTGCCGCTTTTCAAGAAACAGCGGATTCTTGAGCTCCTGGCGTGGTTTGAGATAAATAGTTTTCTGACAGGAAAATTGTTCAAATTCTCTTTTTTGTTACAAAATAGTTAGTGTTGTGTGTGGTTAAGGCTTTCCCTCCCTCTTTAGTTAATTTTTCACGGGTTTTCGTAGTTTGTTTGTTTGTGTGTGTGTGTGTTTAGGCCTTGGGTGTTATGTCTGCCCCTTACATTTTTTTTTTTTTGGATGGGTTTATTTTGTATAAGAAAACAAAACTACAATGTGTTTTTGGGGTTTCCTTTTATATTTTAAAGGGGTTGGGTGTTTTCCCCCTTTGGGTGGGCTTGGTATCTTTACACCCAGAATTTGCCATGGCTTTCTTTTTTTTTAAAAAGATGGGCTGAGTTTGTGGGCATTTAGGGTTACCTTTGGATTAATGATGTTGGTCCTTTACTTGATCTTTTGGGTTAACAGTTAATGGCCTTAATTTAAACGTTGGCCCTGTTGTAGTTGGGATTGCTAATTACCCCGGGCCCATGATTTTTGTTCAAGGGGGATTTATGTAACTAAGGGGCAGTCTAGTAATTTATCACCTGTGTTTACTTGTCATTAGCTTTTAAGGGGGTGTGCACCTCATTTTGCCTGTTGTTACCTTCGACGACGAAGGCCCTTTAATTGTCCCTTTTGTGGCACCTGCCCAGGGGCCCTTGTTAGCAAGGTTTTTTCCCTTTTTAGTGGAAATTTCTATTAGGGGGTTTTAGTTTAAATTTTAATTTCTTGTTTGTTGTTAACCTTTCATTAGCCTGGGCCTTGTTGGACTTACCCCCTTTTATTTCTTTTGGTTAAAACTCTTACCAAAGTTTTTAGACTTAACCTCTTCATTTCTTGTTTGTTTTTCTCCCATTAGCTGATTCCTTGACTTAGCTTTCATTTCTTTTTGGTAAAATCTCTTTCTTTCCTTGGGACTTAGCCTTTTCATTTCTTGAGTTGTATAACATCTCATTATCATTCCTTTTACTTAGATTTTCATTTCTGTTTGGGAAAACCATCTCATTAGCTGTATTTGGGCCCTTTTTGGGATTAGACCTCTTTTTCTTGTTTATTTGAAACTCATCTCATTCTAGTTGGCCTTGTTACTTAGACTTTTTTCTTGTTTAGTTGTAAATATCTCATTGGGTTTGGGATGCTTTTCC
The DNA here is from genome assembly GCF_019279795.1 of Protopterus annectens. Classification (NCBI taxonomy): domain Eukaryota; kingdom Metazoa; phylum Chordata; order Ceratodontiformes; family Protopteridae; genus Protopterus; species Protopterus annectens. The sequence continues at coordinate 44,354,080 of NC_056749.1, forward strand.
CCTCCTTTCTGTTTGTTTACAGTTGTTAATTGATGTAATGTGATCCTATCTCCTACATTCTGTACTGATGGGTTGAATCCTCGGCTCCGACTGGGGCCCTACTATAGAACAAGTCTCTTATTGGCTGAGCTACCCCAATCCCAGGATGCACCCCCCTGTTTCCCCCAGATCTCGTTTGCGCTTTACAGAAAAGGCGTGGTCTCGGACTTGGCTGAGCTAAGTTTTTATTTAAAATTTCTGTCAAAATTTTTTGCTAATACCCAAAAGCTGTTTTCGTTGTTGTGTGACTGAGAGGGTTTTTTGTGGTAAAATTTTTGTTTGGGGGAAAGGACCCCGTTTAAGTTAGGGGGCCCTTTCTGTTTTAAAATTTTTGGTGAGTCTTTCTTCAAGTATCCCTTTTGTTAGAGGGCCTTGTCCTCAGTTTCTTTCTTTTGTTAGTGTACTTTGAAGTTTTTCTGTGGAAATTTTTTGTTTAAATATGTCAAAAGAAAAGACCTTCAGGTTAAAAATGCTCTAAATGCAGTTACAAAATGTCCACCCGGACGATCACTCTTTGTGTTTTTGTTTAGGCCCTAAGCATCTTCAGGAGTCATGTAGCATTTGTCACGCTTTTTCCCCCCGAGTCCTCCAAGAGGGGAAAAAACAAATTGATTTTAAAAGGGCTTATCACCTTCTTTTGAGGAGGCTTTATCTTCTTCCTCTTCACCTTCAAAGAAGAAGAAATGGGGCTGACCAGCCCGCGGAACCCGGGCCCAAAAAAATCTCGGCAGGCTTCTCCATTCCACGGACTTGGGCCGAGGGGGGGTCTGCCTCGATGCCTCCAGCCTCGACTCCTCGGGGGCCCCGGGCTGGCTGAGGCGGGTCACCTTCATCGGCTCCACTGTCTTGGGCCGAGAGTTCCCCGCTCAGACTTTTCCCCCTTGGGGAAGTCCCGGCCGGGAAATTTGCAATTGTGGAGTCGGCACGATTTTTTCGAGACCCGGTCCCCAGTCCTTGGAACCGTGGAAAGTCGCCCCCGTTCGATCTCTTCTCGGTCTTGAGGGATTCGGACATAGACAGGGTGCTTCAAAGGCTGTTTCAGTCCCCGGTCTTTCAAAAGTTGGTTTGGCTCCGCCCAGTCCCCGGGGCCCGGTTGCCCACCCTGTTGTCTTGGTTCCTCCTCCAACAGCCTGGCACGTTGGAGTCGGTGCTGGTGGAGCGTGGGGGTTTTTGGGTTGGCTCGACCCTTACTCCAACCCGCCTTGGTGGGAGTTGACACGGACCTCCTCGCCCCGGGGGGCCCCGGGACCGATTTTTTTCCAGCCTCCTCTGGTGCTGGGGGAGTGGCTACTGTTGTGGCCTGGGGGTTGGACCTTCCCAGGACTCTGGGGTCCCGCCTTGGGCCATGAGGGTGGCCAAAATCTTTTTTGGCCACCTCCACTCTCACCGCACCTTCCCTTGGCAGGAACTGGTTCCCTTTTGTGTCCCCTGTCTAAAGACAGCGGAGCCCTGGGGCCTGAGGCCCCCCCCCGGGGGTTCCCCCCTTCCGGGAGGTCCCCGGTCTTGGAGGAACCTCCAGGAAGAGACAGTGCAAGAGGAAGCACGGACCCCCCTGAAGTCTCCCCGGACCCGCCCTCGATGATGCGGAGGGTCCCCAAGTCGCCTCGGATGATGTCTCCTTTGAACTTTTTGGAAATCCTAAAAAACAGGGACTGGCAGCCCAAAACCCCCCTTCGCTGAGGTCGGTTTCCTCAAGGCCTTGGGCTCAGCCCTCCGCCTCCGGGGTGTTCCCCTTGAGTTTCTGGATTTGATCTCGGGGGGGAAAACCCCCCCTTTTGTGGAACCGTGCCAGCTCCCCCAAAAAATTTTTTTGAAAAAGGTTTTTCCCCAAGGGTGGCTGTAGGCCCGGTGGTGGCATCTGCTACCCAACAAGATGTGGCAGAGGCTTCAAGTCCGTCCATCCTCCTAATAAAAAGTCAGGAGCATGGATCGGGGGAAACGCACCCCTTTCTTAAACCCCTTTTTTTTGGCCGAATTAGGGATTCAGACTTCGAACTTCGGAACTTTCAGATCCCCGGTAAATCCCAGCGTTCCCAACGTTGTCCACTGGCTACCCCCCTTTGAACCCAGAGGGCCCCTTTTTGGGCCGGGGGGCAAGGGGCGGTGTTTCTTCCCAGCAAGCCCCTTGGGGCTTTTGGGGGGGTCTTTCCCTTTTGGCCCGAGGGCCCTTGTTTTTACCCCCGGTAAAACCCTTGCCGTTCAAATAAGCTTTCGCCGAATTTTTTCCCCTTTAGGCCTTACAAAAAGGGGTGTGGTTTTGGACCAAAAACCCGCAAGGGGTCCCCCTGAGGCAAAGGGGGGGTTTTTCGGAAACCCCCAAACGGCGGGGCCCCCCTAGCCCTCCCTTTTTTGGCCCCAACCCTTCCCGTCCCTGAAGGATTCCCCCCTTCCCCCGGGGGCCCTGGGCCCGGGAGTTAATAAGATGGGGGGAATCCCGGGGTTTCCCAAACCCCTAACCCCCCCCCCCCCCCAAAAACCCGGGCCCCCCCCCAGCCTCCCCCTCAAACCCCAAACCTTCAAAAGGGGTACCAAGTCCCCCCAGAAAGGGATTCTAAAATTCTTTTGGTAAAAAGTTGAGGATTTTATCTCCGGTAAAATAGTGGTGTTGGTTCCCTTAATATTTCCGGGGGGGAAAATGTTTGGTGTGTTGTTAAAGGCGTATTTAACCCCAAGTCACCAGGGCATGCGCCAGCCTGGGAACCTTTTTTTTTTTGCACTGCCCCTTTTGGGTTACCAACCCCCCGGGGTTTTACCAAAGGGCGGTGTGCTCCCCGGAATCTAACCAGGTGTTTCCTCCCGGCCTTTTCCCTTTTTCCCCCGATCACCCCAAAATTAAAATCTTGGGGGAAAAAAAAAAACCCAAAAAGCGGGTTTCCCTTCCCCTTTTTCGGGGTAGCTTGGGGGGACTTCCCGGGGGGCTTCGCCAAAAGTTGCTTAAAAGCCCCCCCAGGGGTCCCCCTGTTGGTTTCCCCCCCCTGCCCCCCCGGAAGGTTTAAAGAGGATTCTCCAGGGGCCCTTTATAGTGGTCTTTTCAACCCCGTACCCTTCGCCGGCCCCGGGGGCCCGGGGGGCTTTCCTCCCAATGGATCGGGGGGTTTTCCCCCCCTGGCCACTTGATCGGCCCTCCCGAGGGGGGGGGACAAACCCGGGCGGCAGCCGGAAGGGCCCGGGGTCTCCCCCCATCAACATTTGAAAAAGGGGGGTTTGCTCGATCCTTCCCCCCAGGGGGTTGTTAGCCGCCTGCTAGCGGTATGAAAAGCAGGGAGGGCCAAACACCCCTTTTGGAAACCATGATATGGGGGTTTGGGGGGCCCCCCCCCTTTCGGGCAACCCATTCCAGGGTCCTGGAACCACGCTGAAGAATACCCCCCTCCGAGGGCCTGAAGACTGGCCCAGTTTTTTGAAGAGGGGAAATCCTTTTTCGCCTTTTGAACCCCTAAAAAGAAAGTTTTTCCCCTTTACCCCTTGGGGTTCCCGGAGCCCCCTAATTGGACCGGTTTTTGCCCCATTCCCCCTTTTCCCAAAGGGATCCCGGGCTTCCTTGGGGTTTTTGCCCCTTGGCCTAAGTCGGCCCTTTCTTAAAAGCCGGACGGCCCTTTCCCCCAAGCCAACCTTGACCCCAGTGGGCAGTATGCCCCCCGGGGAATTCAGGGCCCTCCTCTTTCCCCCAAGAGGCCTCTTTGGCAATTAAATTTTTTGCCCACAAGACTTCTACTAAGAAAATGTATAGCAGCAAATGGAAGAGATTTGCTATTTGGGCCCAACTCCGGGGCCTAGACCCCATGACAGCCCCGATGTCAGAGGTTCTGAAGTTTTTAGCTTCTCTGTTCAATCAAGGTTGTTCGGTCTCTACCATCAAGGTTCAATTGGCAGCCATTTCCAATTTTCGTGAGAGCATAGAATCACCTTTGATGAGCAACAAGTTGTGTAAAGCCTTCATGAAAGGTGCTGGGCTGCTACGGCCCCCGATATCTCATCCCACTCCACCGTGGGACCTTAATGTGGTGTTAGGTGCTTTGACCTCTTCCCCCTTTGAACCGGCAGCAACTTGTGACTTAAAATTTCTTTCTTTGGAAGACTGCTTTATTAGTTGCAATTACATCAGCCAGGAGAGTTTCGGAACTTCAAGCCCTATGTGTCAAACCACCATACCTGTTTTTTCACAAGGATAGAGTATCCCTCAGACCGAACCCATCCTTTGTTCCTAAGGTTTGTTCTAATTTTTGTCTGCAACAATCATTGGAACTTCCAGTTTTCTTCCCAAAGTACTCAAACAGAGTGGAATACATCTTTCACACCTTGGATGTTCACAGACAATTACGCTTCTATTTGGATAGGACGCACCAAACACGGAAAACAGATCAGTTGTTTGTGTCCTTTTTGGACAATAAATTGGGCAAAGCCGTCACGAAAGTCACTATTGCCAAGTGGATCAGAGACTGTATCAGTCATACTTCCTTCTTTTCTAATAAAGTGCTTACAGGTACAGTGAAAGCTCATTCTACCAGGGCTATGTCTACTTCGGCAGCTTTTCATTCCAAGCTTGCCATTAGTGACATTTGTGCTGCGGCTACGTGGTCTTCTCCTCACACCTTCGTTTCTCATTACAAATTGGACGTGGCATCTCAGCGAGCTCTTCGGTTCCACAGTTCTCAGGAGTGTTTTCCAGTGAGCCACCCAGGAATCAGGTGCTAGGGACACTGTCCCATCAGTACAGAATGTAGATAGGATCACATTACATCTTTAGTTATGTACTTACCATAACTTTAGATGTATGGGATCCATCTCAGCCACATTCTAACTCCACCCTCCTTCCCCCTGCCTTGGAGATCAGAAGAGACCGGACGGTTCGAGTTCAGCTGTTTCATCTTGAAACACCTGGCAATATTTTATCAACAGTCTATGTGTGTGTGCATGTGTGCGGACAAACAAGATCTGGGGAAGCAGTGGTGGTGCATCCTGGGATGTGAGATAGCTCAGCCAATAAGAGACTTTGTTCTATAGTAGAGCATGCCGAGTCGGAGCCGAGGATCGGCTCCAAACCCATCAGTACAGAATGTAGGCGAGATGGATCCCATACATCTAAAGTTATGGTAAGTACATAACTAAAAGTTTATTTTTCTTGCACTGAGTTGCACTTTGCACCTTGTGTGTGTATGTATATTTACTTTTTTTGTCTCGTTCTTAATAGTTGTATGTATGTCATTTGTCTTGTTAATAGTTGTATGTATGTCATTTGTCTTGTTAATAGTTGTATGGGTGTCATTTATGTAATTCATACTTGGAGAGTCACTGAAACTGGAGTCAAATTCCTTGTATGTGTACATACTTGGCATCAATGTGATTCTGGTTCTGGTTCTGATAAGAGAACACTTGCCAGGTCATCTGCATACAGACCATAGAACACCTCAGATTAAAAAGTTAGGTCTGGAAGATACAATCTAAACAAGTAAGGGCCTGGGACAGAACCCTGAGGGACACCCTGACTGTAGCCAAGACTTTCACCTGTCCAGTTGCTGTATGATACTAGCCATGTCCTATATGTAAGCTGTACAGCTGTCCATCTTATCACGAGTACATGAGGGGCATCCTGACTCTAACCAAGGATTTCACCTGTCCAGTTGCTGTATGATACTAGCCATGTTCTAAGCTGTCCATCTTATCAAGAGTACATTTATACCTAGTTCTAATTTATTTATCAGTGTTTTATGTATCACCCTGTTAATTGCTGAAGTTAAATCTTTAAAAATTATAGCACAGCACAATTTTTCGTTCATAGCTGCTGTTATATTATTGTAGAACATCATGTTACAGGTGGTAATAGATCTATTTTCAACTTATGCATGCTGATATATGGTTTCAAGTCCCAACCTATCCAGTTCTGACAATAACTTATCCAGTATTACCTTCTCCATTATTTTTCCACAACATGAAAGTAGACTTAAGGGTCTGTATGACTGGGTTTGTCCTACTCCCCTTTTCCGTTAAAGACAGGTTTAATAACATGCTAAGCAGAGTACCTCATTAACCCTTTTTCAGCACAACTTGGATAATTGGATGGGGAAAGAAAATACACCCCTGGAATTCCACCTTTGTCCATGCGTTGGAGCATGGACTAAATTCTTGGCTAGGCTTGTAGGGCCTCAAGGCCAATAGCTAGTAACTTCCTATAATCCTCTAATCCTAATAAACGCATGTCTCCAATATTGAGAAATCTTTCCATATTTATATGATCTAGTAAATAGTCGATATAATGGTAGTTTAAGTTCTTGCTGAAATGTTCTCAGGTCATTATTACTAATTCATTCTCCTCCCTATGCTTTGTTTGGATGCAGTATGCATAATTCTTTTTCAACATAATCTAATTTGATTCCTGTATCTATGTTTACCTGGTTGTCACTAGAACAACTTATCACCTCCTTTGTGATATGGTGAGAGACCTGCATGTGAAGAGCTCCGTGGTACCATCCTATTCAACCAACCTGGAATCATGTTTATACCTCCGACTTTGGCCCCAGTCTGTGCTGTTGTTGGTCTGATTGTGTGGAAGGCACTGCATCCTTGCACTTCCTTGAGTACTTTCTATGGCTTTAAACCAAATCTCGGTCATGGCACAGATTTCTCCATCCTCCAGAGTGAGGAGAGATTGAAAGTTCTGTAGTTTTTTTTCTTTAAGCTCTGAGCAGTAACACCTTAAGGTTCCTTGTAAACTTTTTCACTATGTTGGTAGTTTGTCTTTTTGGAATTGCCTAAAAAAAGAGTCTAAGGGGTAGATAAAGTTTTAGCCAGTATCTGAAAGCCTGAGGGGTGGGGCAGATGCAATCCATTCTTGACAAAACAATGTGGTCTTTTGACCATTTTCTCTCATGTTGACAGATATTGGATGCCTCAGGAGTGACACCAGAAACTAAGCTAATTATTAAAATTAATCATTTTATGTTAATACTGGGCCATCATCCCTGGTGAGGGTAGAATGCTACTTAATGCGAGGTTCATGTTTATCTGTGACACATTCCAAGAGATCCATTACGTCTATTTTCATATAGTCCAGTAGGGTATGTCTCGGGTCATTTACACCAGCAAGGACTATGATAGAATCATATTGGTACCTGGAATGCAGTAACTTCAGTACATGCATGATTATTGTAGATCCTGTCTCCCTGTCCACTCTGTATCACACACATGCCTTATGGGCTTTATTCTTGGGGGACCATTAGGTGTGGGCTTATGTGAGATGGTTGATGTTGCTTTTTGTATGTCCTTTAGTGATCGCTGAGGAGCAGCATTACCATTAGGTAGGTTTGGAGTTTTTTGAGATTTGGGGAGATTTCTTTTATGCGCCTCTTAGAACATGCTTATTACAGATTTTTAGATAACATACTGATTTTATGGAAAGGAAATGTGACTCAACTTATATTATTTATCTGGTAAACCAAAAAAGAAGCAGCTTGTTCACGAAACAATAAAGCCAGGAACAGCACAGAGACTTAATCATGATTTATTGAAATAAATCTCAATTGCAACATAAACGCTCAACAGTACGATCTGGAGTAGTTAACTTAATTTGTGCAGCAACCTTTGGGAATCGGATCCGACCTCGGATCCGAGCCGGCAGTTTTCAACAGCTTTAGATCCAAGCTCCTCCCCTACCCACAATCCCCTGCCAACCCTGACTGACCTCAGATATAGTTTGCCGCGGTTTAGTTCAGCAGCTTGATCGAGAGTTTCCAGGCGTTCTCATTCTCTTTGTGAGAAAATTTTACCTTTTTACTACTTTTCTTTAATCTTTGGTGTTAGAGTGTGTTTAGCCCCCTTTTCAGTCTAAACTCTCTTAGTCTAAATTATTTTATTTCTATTTATCTCAGGTAGTTATCCACCCACTTCCTTCGTGGTTCCGTCAGGGTTGTGTGTGAGTGTTTGGGGTGTAGTGTGTGTGAGTTTCTTTAAGTATGTCTGAGGCCCCAAAGATGATGTTTTCTAAGTGCACCGAGTGTGGCCATAAGCTGTCCCTAGCGGATGGTCACACTCTGTGTGTATTGTGCCTTGGGGTTGAACACCTGTCCCCTGGTTGTACCATTTATGCAGCGTTCAACCCCAGGGCACTCAAGGACCGGAGGTCTAAGCTGATTCTGGCGGTTCTTCTGCCCCCGGACTCTGCTTCTACCTCCGGTCCTCCCGTGGCTCCCGCTGCGGCGGCTGCCACTCCTGCTTCCCTCCCCCCGGCCGGGACTCAACCTCCCGCCTTAGGCCTGGAGGAGAGGGAGGCCAGGAAAGAAAGGAGGAGGGAGAAGCACCACAAGCAGCAGGCCGAGGCCTCCGTTCGGGCCCCCTGGCTAAGCGGTCTTCCCCCTCCAGGTCTTCTTGGGTCTCCTCCTTCTCTGATCCGGTCCCGTGCTTTTCACCGGGTCCTGAGGAGGAGGAGACCCGATCTCCTTCGAGGTCATTGAGGCGACACTCCCGCCCCGGTGGCCTCATTGAGATCTACGAGAAGTCTCTCAGATGCAGATTTGGACCGGATGATGAGAAGATTCCTCCAGGCCCAACTGCAGATGGGAGTGCTCCTGCCTCCCCCCCTCCGGGGGGGGGGGGAGATTGGCCCCCTTCTTTGCCCCGATAGCTCCTTCTCCGTCCCGTTTCCCGAGTTTGGAGTCTCCGGAGCCGGGCAGCCTTGGAGCCGGGGGTGTGTCGGCACTGATAATCTTGGGTACTTCGGCACCAACACTTCACTCGAGTCTGTCTGGTCCATTTTCTTCAGATCCGAACTCTCGGAGCCGAGGGCTGAGCTTCGGATCCGACAGTATCGGTATGCCTTCGGCTCCGTCCGGGTCTGAGCATGCTGGTCCATCGGATCCGATCGCTTCGGCGCCAGCCCCGATCCGTCCGTCAGATCCGAAGGAGAGTCTGCTTTCAGATCCCAGAGAGAGCAGCTCTCCCTCGGCATTTGACGTGGTGAGAGGGTTCTGTCGAGGGATTCCAGGCCCCCGACCCTTGCCACGGCTCCACCCTGCACTCCTCAGTTGGGCCCGGCTTCCATCACCCGGCCCCAGGGACAGCCTGCTTTGACGTCCCAGGTAGTTCCATTGGAACAAGAAGTTGCTGGTGAGACCTCCTCGGACAGCCCCCCTGAGGAGATCCCTCACAAGCGAAGGTGCAAGAGTAGGCACCTGGACTCCCCCGAGTCCTTGACTGAGGACACTGATTTGGAGGAAGGGGAAGCCTCCCCAAGATCACCCCCCCGAAGATGTCTCATTTGGTGACATCATGGAGATGCTCAGAATAAAGGGGGGGTGGTCTGCCCCAAAGCCTACCTCGGACGAATCCGTGTTCCTGGAGGCATTTGAAGCAGGCCGGTCTATCGCTTGAGTGTCCCCTCTGGCCGACCCCCTGGTAGACTTGATCACTACCAGGGCGTGGAAGGAGCCGGACACTGTGGAGCCAGTCCCCAAGCGCCCGGACAAGATCCTTAGCCCACCCTCTGACAAGTCCCACTGGAGTAAGGGTCCCCCTGTAGATGCCATGTTGGTGGCGGCGGCCACCAAGAGTGTACTTGCTCAGGAGAGTCCCTCGGTTCATCCCCCGAGCAAGAAGTCTCGGTCGATTGCCTAGGGAAGAGGGTGTTTAGTTCGGCTACCTTCTCTGTGAGGTCGCTGAACTACATGGCACATGTGCTCCGACTGCAGTGGGACCTTATCAAAGAGTACACTGCGTCGCCCCCTGTGTCCATGTCGGCGGAGGACAAACAATTGCACTCTACCTGCATGGCCACTCTGCGATCCATATCTAACACCTCTATGCGGCTTCTGTCTCATGCCACGGAAGGAGCCGCTAGAGCCGGCGGAGCGGGCCTTGTTATGAAATGTCAGGCCTGGCACCGGAACTGTGATTTCGTGGAACCCTTTAAGGCGTCATTCGCTAATGCCCCTTTTGATGGTTCTGCTCTCTTCGGCAAAACCGTGCGAGATACCTTGGTCCAGAGCGAAAAGGACAGGAAAATGTCTGCCATCGGAGTCCGCTTCTCTGCTCCCCAGAGGTCCTTTTCTAAGAACCAAAAGGGACAGAAGAAGATGTGGTTCCGGAAGTCACAACAGTCCTGTCCCGCTCCGGACTCCCAGCCCTTCTGCGGCAGAGGAGGGCAGAGTGGACGCCACCCTAGAGGCAGAGGGTGCTCGTGGAACTTTGGATCCAGAGAACCCTTCTCAGACCAACCAATGCAACACCTCTGAAGGGTTGCCAGACTGCTCCACTCTGTAGGCAGTCGGGGGGGGGGGGCATTTCTCGAAGCAGTCGGGAGGGGGCATTTCTCGAAGCACCCAGCAGCTTGGGAGTCCATCACGACAGACCACTGGGTGCTTCGCATTATATCCAGTGGATACCAAATTCCCTTTTCTCGTTACCCACGCAGCCCCAGATACCTCCCCGATGTCCCACCTGATCAGAGGGAGGCGGCAGCAATGGAAATCCATCATTTGCTGGAAAAAAGAGCCATCCAACACATCCCCCCAGACCAGTGCGGGTCCGGTTTTTACTCAAGGTTCTTCTTGGTGCCAAAAAAGACTGGGGACTTAAGACCGATCCTCGACCTCTCTTCCCTGAACCTGTCAGTAACCAAAGAGAAGTTCTGCATGGTCACTCTTCAATCCATTCTCCCCCTTTTGCAGGAGAATGAGTGGATGTGCTCTATAGACCTCAAGGATGCGTACTACCACATTCTGATGAACAGGCGATCCAGGAGGTTCCTCCGGTTCCGGCTGGGAGCCAGTCATTTCCAATTCAGGGTCCTCCCCTTTGGTCTCACCACAGCCCCCAGGGTGTTCACCAAAGTGTTAGCAGTGATAGCGGCCCACCTGAGGCTCCAGGGAATGCAGGTCTTCCTCTACATGGACGACTGGCTCCTGACCGCCCCAACAAGGCATCTACTCTGTGCAGCCAGAAATTACTTTCTTCGTCTAGCTCCCTGGCTGGGGATCAGTCAACATAGAGAAGTAGTCTCTTACTCCGACTCAGACTATAGACTTCATAGGGGCCAGATTGGACACAAACAAGCTCCTAGCTTTCTTGACCACAGACCGGCTACTATCCTTGAGGCTACATGTGTAGGCCATTCTGCAATCTCCAGCTTCCCCGGCGGAATTGGTCCTGAGGGCTCTTGGCTCAATGGCAGCGATCAACCTATTGCCAATGGCACGTTTGAACATGAGGGTCTTACAATGGATCCTCCAGGTCCAGTGGTCCTTTCTTCACTACCCTCTGAGCCATCCCGTTCCCCTCAGCAGGGCCTGCAAGAGGGCCCTCCTATGGTGGCTCCAATCTCCGGACCTTCAGCAAGGACGCCCCTTTTCTATGACCCCTCCACTAGCCACGGTGACCACGGACTCCTCCCGCCTCAGGTGGGGGGGGCATTGTTCGGGCAGGACAGTCCAAGGCACATGGGACCTCACAGAGACCTCACTGCATATCCAACGTCCTAGAGATGAGGGCAGTGCTGTTAGCGTTGCAGCACTTCAGGACCTTCTTCCTGTAGGAACGATTGCGATTCAGACGGACAACATGTCGGTTGCCTGGTACATCAACAAACAGGAGGGAACCAGGTCTTACCCACTCTATCGAGAGGCCATGAGGGTGAGGGAATGGGCGATCTCCACCAACCGCTTTCTCATAGCAATGCACATTCCGGGACGGTCCAACATCGTAGCGGGCAAACTAAGTCGCACCATCCTTTTACCTTACGAGTGGTCTCTGAATCCCGAGATAGCGAATCGGATCTTCGCCAAATGGGGTCAACCCTGTTACGATCTCTTTGACTCTCCCTCGAACACAAAATGTTACCACTACTTCGCTTTCATTTCCCCCTCCGGGGAACCCCCCCGAGAGACGCTCTGGTGCATGCTTGGCCTCCCGGTCTTCTTTATGCTTACCCTCCTCTTCCTCTGATGCTGAAGTTTCTTCAGAAAGCCAGTCGGTTAGGGAGCAGGATTATGCTCATTGCCCCGTTTTGGCCTCGTCAAACCTGGTTCCCTTACCTTTGGTCTCATCTGGTGAATCCTCCTTGGATTCTGGATCCCCGTCCGGATCTAATATCCCACCCCCTAGATCTCCCAGTCCCGAACCTGGACAACCTCAAGCTCACAGCTTGGCTGCTGCAGTTCCACTCATAGCTAGGACTCCTGGTATCTCTTCTCCAGTTAAAACCATTCTAGTAGCTGTGCACAAGCCTTCTACTAGAAAGATCTATAGCAGCAAATGGAAACGTTTCTCCATTTGGGTGGAACGCAAAAATTTAGATCCTTTTACAGCTCCTTTGCCCGCTATATTAGACTTTGTCAGGACTGTTTCATCAGGGGGCTAGTTCCTCCACAGTCAAGGTCCAACTAGCAGCTATCTCTCATTATCACGTTGGAAATTAATTGGGCCCTTTGATCAGCACGAAATTGTGTAAGACCTTTTTGAAGGGCACCTTTCTGCTCAGACCCCCAGTGAAGGATGTAGTCCCTCCTTGGGATTTAACACTGTTGCTTCAGGCCTTGACAGCTCCCCCATTTGAGCCTGCAACTTCCATAGATCTTAAATTCTTATCATGGAAAACGGCCTTTCCTGTCGCTATCACTTCGGCTCGAAGGGTCTCTGAACTACAGGCCCTTTGTGTAAAACCACCATACTTGACCTTTTACAAGGATAGACTTTACTTCAGGACCAATCCCTCCTTTCTTCCCAAGGTTGCCTCTTGAGTCAAATATTAACCAGTCCATCAACTTGCCGGTCTTTTTTCCTAACTACCATAACAAAGGGGAATACAAATTACACTCATTGGATGTGCATAGACAACTTCACTTCTACATCCACAGGACATCTGGTCATAGGAAATCCGACCAGTTGTTCGTCTCCTTTGCCAAATTTAACTTGGGTAAATCTGTGTCTAAAGTCACACTCTCTAGATGGATTTCACAGTGTATCCTTTTAGCATACGAAAGTTCGGGCAGGCCTGCACCTCAGGGAGTCCATGCCCACTCTACTCTATCTGTCTACCTCTGCGACATTTAGAGCTAGAGTTTCTTTGGATGATATTTGCTTGGCAGCCACTTGGGCTTCATCTCATACTTTTATCAATCACTACAAATTGGACATTATCTCCAGAGGGAGAGCATCCTTTGGCTCTGCAGTATCCTTTGGCTCTGCAGTGCTCCGGAACATCCTTCCATGAAGGCCGTCCAAGATTTAGGTAGCTGGGGACTCTGTCCCAAAGGTTGCTGCACAAATGAAGTTAACTACTCCAGATTAAGAAGTTATGTACTCAACATAACGTTCCATCTGAGTAGGTAAACTTCATTTGTCAGCAACCATCCCTCCCTCCTGCCCCCTCACTTGCGAATGTTCTCATACTCAGGTCTATGGGTTTTACCCACTTATCTTGGGATTAATCATTGCTAGCAGTTTCTGCTGTTGGGCAAACTTGATCTGAGGTCAGTCAGGGTTGGCAGGGGATAATGGGTAAGGGGAGGAGCTCGGATCTAAAGCTGTTGAAAACTGCCGGCTCAGATCCAATTCCCAAAGGTTGCTGACAAATGAAGTTTACCTACTCAGATGGAACGTTATGGTGAGTACATAACTTCTTATTTTCGTTTATAAAGTACTTCCTCGGATGTGGGCTGTACCGTTCCATAAGCCTTTTATACTTATTTGTAAGACTAAATCAAGTAATTAGCCAATCAAATTGCTAATAAAATCCTTTGTACAAAACCATTTATATCTATAAAAATCACTGTCCTGTTTAAGATTTTATTATACAGAAAAAGACATTCACATTAAACACTTACTAGAATCAAAACTTTCCATTTCATTGTATTAAAGCATATTCCAAATATAACTTAAAACACATTTATTCTGTTTGATTTATTTATTTATTCATTATTATTTTATCTACCTATTCCTAACATGCATTTTTATTCACCATGCACTTATGTTGAGTCAGTTTTTTTGCTTTCTTTCAAGCCTTCCATATATTTATTCATTTATATATTTATATATTTTAGTTTTTAATGATCAATTTTGTATATAGTAAGATAATTTGAATGTGGGTTTTATTCCTTTTATGTCTTAGATTTATTGTGTTTTAAATATGTTTTATAGGTTGCTTTAGGAGAAAGTACCTGTTAACTAAATGTGTTTGAATGAAGTTTCATGAAAAGGCCACAAGATGGAGCGTAAAGGCAACCAAAAAGTTACTTTTGAAATCAATCAGAATAAATGTGTTTTAAGTTATATTTAGAATATGTTTTAATACAATGAAATGGAAAGTTTTGATTCTAATAAGTGTTTTATGTGAATGTCTTTTTCTTTATAATAAAATCTTAAACAGGACAGTGATTTTATATTTATAGATATAAATAGTTTTGTACAAAGGGTTTTATTAGCCATTTGATTGGCTAATTACTTGATTTAGTCTTACAAATAAGTATAAAAGGCTTATGGGAACGGTACAGCCCACATCTGAGGAAGTGCTTTACAAACGAAAACGTACTGTTGAGAGTTTATGTTTGATGTAATTGAGTTTTATTTCAATAAATCGTGATTAAGTCTCTGTGCTGTTCCTGGCTTTATTGTTTTGCTGGACAAGTTGCTTCTTTTTTGGTTTACCAGTTTGGAGTTGAAGCTGTTGTGAATTTGTAGTTGCTTTACTAGTTTTTTTCATTCATGGAAGGCGAAACAAGCATAAACAGTGAAGAAAGAAGTAGAAAGGAGGAACTGGGGCAAACTAGAAAGTTGATTGGTCAACTTTCTCAATTGATTGGCATAGGGGCGTCAACAAATCAATGATCGTAGCAGTATCTCAAATTCAAGGAGGGTGGAACCAGGAAGTCTCTCTGAATAATGGAGCAAGGAGACGCCAATACGAAACACATGGCACCTTAAATTAAAACGGACACAATCGTGGAAATATTAATGGATTTAAAAGCCCTGAAACCAAGTTTATTCGAATGCCGATGCTTCTCAGAAGCGCAGACCAGACCGGGGACACACATACTAGCAATTCAGCTGCTATATCACCTGGGCAAGACCCAAGGACATTAAATTTGTTTGGACATAAGCAGACTGAGCTAAAGGAATGGCTACAGGTTAGTTTTTCCTCTAATTTTTGTGACAGTGTTTAAACCTGGGCCAGTAACAGATTCCTAAAAAACAAAAGTCACTAAGTTTCATAAGTTGTTATATAAATGTAAAAGTTTAGACATTGAGAATTGCTATTGGAAGGAATGTATTAATGAAAGTATAGTCCCCAAAGGACAAAGAGTTTTAAATACCCTAATAATGTGGTAGAAGGAAGTGTTTTTTATAATGATTTAATAGAAGTGTTTAACAGATGTGGGCTGGAAATTCTAAGATGTATAGTTGAAGAAAACAGTAGCATCAAAGCTGAGCTTAAAGAAATTGATGTACTTAATGAATGTATTAGAAATTATTTGATTTTTACAATGCCAGATGAAAAAGTTAAGTATGATAATATTTTTACTGATATAAATGATGAATATGATGAGTTGATTAAGAGAAAAATAAAAAAAGCTTGAAAGAGATTTAACTGATTACAGAAATAAGACAAGTTAGCCGAAACCAAAAACGAAGGGGAGGTTTTGGGATAAAAATATTATGGAAGGAGGGCTTGAAAGTAGTAACAAGGAAAATGCAGTAGTAAGTGCTTGGATCACTGATCTTGATGTTTCTGAATACCCCCCGTTGCGAAGATCTGAGAGGTTAAAAAACACAGAAGGTTATGAACAACAGTATTGGTCTTCAAATTTTCGGGGGAGGGGGAGGTACTAGAACAAAAGACTACCAACCACCCCGATTTAGAGAATAGTGTTATTCAACAAGATGAGACAAACCCCTATAGATTTACCTTTGAACATTTTAGTATTTATAATTTTAGCCATATTTCTTTAACCAAAGAGCATTTTAGCCTTTTAGCTAAAGGAATTAAATTTATACCTAGTAAAAAGGGAAATTTAACTAAGATTCTTATGGATGTTAAAGCATTCACAAGGAAAATTAATTTTCAGGTAATGTTTGATAAAAATATGAGGTATGAACCAGAAGATTTGGTGAAAAGAAGTATAATCCACCATTACCCCCTCAAATTAAAATTT